>NC_063198.1:19581361-19788861 GCF_017589495.1 Alosa alosa | reverse complement strand
AATAACTACACACAATTCATCATGTATTAAGCCTTTGTTACTTATTAGTTAATGGTTTGTTCATCATTAGTAATTTTTTGTTCATACATAATTCATCATCAGTAAAGCATTTGTTCACACAATTATACATGGTTTGTTCATAGTAAATAAGCCTATCCAAAAAATATGTTTGTAAGTACATGATTTATACCTAATAAGTAATGAAACAACCACTTATAATGGAATCATTTTCTTATTATAAACCAGTTGCAAACTATTACAAAATGCTTTGTTCATCATTTGTAAAGCATTGTTCCTATGTTAATTCTCATAAATAAAGTATTTGTAGACACAGTTATAAATGGTTTGTTCAAAGTAAATAAGCCTATATCTAAAATATGTTTATGAATTATTGTTAATACTTAATACGCCGCTCCGTATTTGTAGACACAGTCACTAAGATGTACACATGTCAATTAAATTGAAGGCTATTGACATAACAGTGAAAGCCGGGAATGAAACCCCCAACTTTTCAGGCTATTGCATGTTAGTCCAGCTACTTATCCACTACACTACCTTGGCCCAGATAGAAACCCCTACAACTATGCAAGAGTTTCTGTTTTCCTTTACTACACACTGTTATTAAACATCTGTAAACTATTATTATGACCGACGCTAGCGAAGCTAGCGAAGCGGTCATATAGGGATTGTCAAAGTTTTTTTTTTTTTTCCCCGTCATCTACTTCCTGAATTTTTGGTCAACGATACCCGGGACACCGAACCACCGGGACACATGAAATTTGGTGGGTATGTAGCCCCACTAGACTTTTACGGAAAAATTTTGTTTCGTCCCCGGGGTCCACTCCCCGTGCTGGGCCCCCCGAACCGCAAAAAAAGCAGTTTTTCCTAAATAACTACCTGAACCGTGGCACCGAGGATGAAGAATCTTTTATGGTATGTTGGTCTCAAGGGCCCACATCAATCTGGCCCATAATCACTCATTTGTGATTTGCACCCCCCCGGTAAAAAATGAAAATGCAATATTATTCTGCTTTAATCGCCCCTATCTTCAGTTAAGATGTTCAGAACTGCACCAAATTTTATTTGTATGATTGACCTGGCATTCTCTGGGGGTATGCCAAGTTTCGTAGAATTTCATCCATGGGGGGGTCTTAAAAAAAATAGATTATGTGTACATTTAGTGACTGTACACTCATTGGCCTGTAGATGGCGGTGCACACATATACACATGCACACACACACAGGCACCCACATACTATCGGTATTAGAATGGCCGATACATAATTACAAATTCAGTAGGATTAAAATAAAGCCAAAATATATATTCATCATCATCATCATGGCTGCATTTCCAGTATTGTAATTTTGTTGGAAGTTAAATGTGGGTTGGAATAACAATGGACGCTTCCTACAAGGACTATAGTTTACCGCAGAGAACGTCTAATAAGGATAGGATAATGTTCACATGAAATGTAATTCCCATTTCTTCTTGAAGCCGAAATAAATCTGAGGATGTTTATCGGACATGCTTGGTTTTACTGCAGAATGCGTTAATCTTATAATATCAATAAGGACCTAGGTAATGTTACCGTTAGCGTTGGTTGAGTGATGATGGAGGCCAATTTGATTGATTGCATTTGTAGAAAACTATAAATGCGGTTATACCAAGCAAATTGATAGCAGCACTGTAATTGTATCTTTCGACTGTCATTTGTTGCATGTGCTACAAAAATCATTCTGTGCAATGGAAGATTTACCAACGTTACACCGGTCTGATACAGTTTTGCCTATAGGCTACATGCGTGAGACTGAGACGCCTGTTTATTTTGTTTTAAGTGCGTGCAGGGTGTGAGAGGGGAATCGATGTGCTTTGATTCCAGCTTGGTAGTTGTAGTCTGTGAAATTAAAAAGCACGTGTGTGTGAAGTATCCAAACAATGACACCTTCATTTCATTATGGCTGCTTTAGCAACACAACTTAAGCTACTGTGTAGTGGGTCCCATTTAGAAATGGCTACTTCATTCGCGCTTTCCTCGACTCATGGAGCTGCGTGAATTTTATTACAACTTTTCGCCACGATATGGCAGTTTAAGTCCGCTTGATACTGTAAGGCGTAAGCCATTGGTTTCCAAAGGAGATTTTATTTGTGTCGCCAGCATAGCCTATTGACAATTTATGTTGTAAATAGGCCTACCTTATAAGCCTACCTGTAGCTTAGGGAAGCTAACAGCTTTCTATTAGGATCTAGTGTGTTAGTTACAGTTTTGTCATAACTCCCTGATGCATTTTTGCATTTAGAATAGCCAGAGCGTGAACAATATCGGGTGCCTATGGACTAGGCTTGGTGAACCCAGCCTGATCTGCCCGCTATTTATTTTTTGATTTCTTAAAAGATTGAGGTTGGTCTGGTGAAAGCCAGACTAGCCATGGACCTCAGTTACACAATGCAAGGGAACATGAATCAGCCTATATTTGCACGAACAATAACGGACAACAGCTCTTCAACTTTGGCCCGTTAAAATGTGTATGAACAGTCTAGCGACGCATTTCATCAAGGCCCATTTGGACATGTCAGTTATTTGCACCACTAGATGTAAAACAGCATTTCGTTTCAGACTACTGTTACTTAATTTGTGCATTAACAATAACGTTTCAGACTACTGTTACTTAATTTGTGCATTGATAATAAAGTATTACATGAACTAAAGATGACTAAAATCTTATGTAGAAGAAGAAACATTCACAAAAAATCCATCCATCCAAAAATGACCTTTGTTTTTGATAGCTGTTGAAAACGGCACGGAACTGACATAGATGTTTTTGTTTATAAATAAATAAAAAATAACATTATGCTGATACCTTTTGCTTTTCCCAAATACAATGTAGCCTACAGGTGTAAGTGACCTTTCATCAATCCAGTTGCAATGGATGAACTGTGATGAACTGCCCTACTTGTGATTGTTTAGAGATGTTAAAGGTTTTATAACAATGCTACATCTTCTTTGGCTATTCTACAATCTATTCACCTTTTCAGCACCAGTAGGCTACTCTCTGTGCAGCCGCACACACACACTCAGGCATGCCAAACAAGCATACACAAAAGTTTCAAGAGTGGGGGATGGAGTAAAATATGGAGACAGATTGAAGTGTGATTTATTTTCGCGGAACGGATGTACAGGACTGAGCGGCGGTCATATGTTGTACCGCTATGCGGTACATCTAGTTAAATGCTGTATTCTTCATTTGTAAAGCATTATTCCTACATTAATTCTCATCTGTAAATCATGTTTACACACAGTTAAAATGGTTTGTTCATAGTAAATACGCATATCTATATTATATTTTTGAATTGACTGTTGTAATACCACTGGGTAGGGTAGGGTAGGGTAGTGTAGTGGATAGGGAGCCGGGTTAACATGCAGTAACCCATAAAGTTGGGGGTTCAAGCCCCGGCATCCACCAATGTGGCCTTGCCCTTTAATTTCATTGACATGTGTACGTCACTTTGGGTGAAAGTGTCAGCTAAATGAATAAATGCAAGTATAAACTTTATAACTCATTTGTAAATGTGTTGCCAGGCATAAAACATCCTCACTTTAGATGAGCTCACAAAACATCATTAACTAACCATTTGTAACTCCTGAGTTAATTATTAATTATAGTATTAGGAAGTGGTTTATAAAATATGTATCCTCACCCTAACTAATCATTAGTGCATGTGTATGTAACAACTAATTAATGGGAATATTACTTAATCAAAAACATATTATTGCATTATTTATTAAGTATTAACAATAATGTATAAACATATTTAAGATACAGGCTTATTTACTATGAACAAACTATTCATAGCTGTGTGAACAAATGCTTTACTGATGATCAATTAGAAATTACTAATGATGAACAAACCATTAACTAATAAGTAACAAAGGCTTAATAAATGATGAATTGTGTGTAGTTATTATAAAGTGTTACCAAACGAATAACTATGCTTAGATAACTAAGTTACACATAATTTCATTGAAATGCCATTTAGCTAGTTTCACCTTTTACACGGAGCTCATCATTTCAATACAAGAGTCACAGTTGTCATGAATTCATGTATGAATTAATTCATGATTTATGCATTACTTCATTTCTTTATATCTTATGAATCATCAGGAATTGACATGAGTTCAAAGTCTATCATTCATGACCTCATGCATGAACAACACATCAACAGCATTAGGTATAGTGGATACATCATTATGATTTATGAAGCATGATCATCATGATTACATACATTTAAGGTTAATTACTCATGAGTACCCCCCCCCACACACACACACACACACACAGGACAGACATGTAGAAAGTGTAGAATTAATGAACTTAGACTGAATCTATTTTTCAAGGAGCCTTGTTTTTTTTATGAAATCAATGTGTTGTTCGATCAGTTGGAAGCATAAAATAAGTTCAACACAATAATCTAGACAATAGCTAATTTTCAATATTTGATGTAGTTGCATATAATTATCATAAAGCCGCTCATACTAAGCAACAATGCATCTCATTCTATTTCTATTCATTTTAGCAAGTCTTAGCTATTTAGTAGGATTATTTTAGTAGGCCTGTGTGTAAATGCTAACCACACTGAACACTGGGGTGACAGAGCCTTCTTCATTGCTACACTCCCTCCCCAAACCCATTCAAGACTGCACTGACTGATTGTTTTAACTACCATAAGGGACTGAGTATCTATAGAAAAGCACTCTGCAAATAAATGCATTATTATTATTATTATTATTATTATTTGACAACAGTATCACGGAAAAAAAAACTTTGAATTTACTCTCTGTAATGTGAACATTGGTTGCACATAATTGAAGTGTGTTAAATCAAGGCTGTATTTCTATTTTGGTTAACAAATTTAATTCATGCTCTGATGTTTAAACACAACTTGATTGACTATGAAATAGTCATTTCACCCTAACAATATTGAGTTATACAGCTTAAGGCATGTACTGGAAGTAGACATTTAGACATTGCAGTGAATATTACGTCGTCATTTCTAATAGAAGATGAATGACAAAATAATTGCTTCACGAGAGGGCACATTCTGAAAATGATGCGCCACAGAATTCAAAAGCATTCACTGAAGTGAGCATCAAGTGACACCACCGATAGCTTGTGTATTTTCAATACCTAACCTACTCATGGTGGGAACAAAGCATGGCTCGTCTCAACGCAGAAAACCAGAGACCATCCAGCTCCAACAAAAACTACTGGTCGTTAAACTGTTATCAAGACTGATAGCTGCTTGATTATCTAAATGTTTTTGTAAAGGTTAATGGGAAAACAGTGTCCCAGGGACCCCATGTGATCATTTGCCTGGATAAATGTTGGATAAATTAATTGCTGTGGCAAAATATGTTACTTCGACATACAGTAGTAACATTGTGTTTTAGAGAGATAATGAATTGTGTAATGTCATGTGGTTTATTCACTTTAACAGCCCCTCTTTTCCTTTTTTACAGTGTTCTTGGATTTTATTTATTTTATTTTTGACATGTTGACTATATGTTAAAGCAACACCAAAGATCTTTCCCTCTGTCGCACGCACGCTATTTGTTTATCCAGCACCGGCTTTGCAAATAACAATGTCCACAGACAAGGTAGAATATGTTGCATGATTTATGAAAGTACGATGTATTGCGACATCAAACATAAAGTCAAATTTGTAGTTTCTTATGTCTCATTCCATCGAACTACAGATCCGCTACCCGATCTGGCAAACTTACATAGTGCGGTTATAGCCGATAGAGGGCTGCAAAGCGAATGCAGAAGTGCCGTTCACCCTGTTACAAGTTGATGAACCACTGAAATGACTTTGGAAACATTATTTTAAGGTACAAAAAACTCTTTGGTGTTGGTTTAAATTTACATTGAACTTAACTGTTGTGCACGTACTTGCAACGCTTCCAAGTGATAGTTAGAATTAGGTTTTGATTATTCTTTCTCACACATCAGACTGTGCAAATAGATTTGTTGTATAATAAATGCAATAAGGTTTAGGCTCCCTTCCAAATACAGACCCACTTATAAAACAAATCTCTGAGGGATATTTCTAAATATTATAGTGCTGATACAGCCTAGTTTCCTAGAGGAAAATGTATAGACATGTGTGATTAATAACTTTGCAGTGTATCTGTGACTGTACAATTGTGTACTGGCAGTGTGCCAATGTATGTGTGTGTGTGTTTTCACCTGTATGCATGTACAGTAGAATGTGTGTGTGTGTGTGTGTGTGTGTGTGTGTGTGTGTGTGTGTGTGTGTGTGTGTGTGTGTGTGTGTGTGTGTGTGTGTGTGTGTGTGTGTGTGTGTGTGTGTGTGTGTGTGTGTGTGTGTGTGTGTGTGTGTGTGTGTGTCAGGATTTGGGTTTGTGTGATGTCATCTTCTGGCCTACTGGTTAGTGCTTCGGACTTGTAACCGGAGGGGTTGCCGGTTCAAACCCCGACCAGTAGGAACGGCTGAAGTGCTCTTGAGCAAGGCACCTAACCCCTCACTGCTCCCCGAGTGTGTTTCATTAATTCACGGATTGGGATAAATGCAGAGACCAAATTTCCCTCACGGGATCAAAAGAGTATATACTTATACTATATATTTTCAAGTTGAGAGCATTTGTTGATTTAACTTGATTATTTGAGTTCTTCACTTTTTGAGTTTTTTTACAGTGTACATGTAGAGGAGGATGAAATGAAGGTCATAGGTTCAGCTCCCAAGATTAAATATTATGGCTTTACTCTTGCACAAGTGGATGAAAGTGGCAGTAGAAGTGAAGATATATAGATCATAAAATACAGTTGATTGGCAATGTATTCATTATGTTGTGAAAATGAAGACAGACTGGTTAATTAGCCAAATTGCAATTTAAACACTAGCTGGCAGTAAATAAAAACAGAATAACCTTATGATGAGACTATTTAAAAGTCAATGCAGACCAAAATGAGATTCCAACATTACAATCATAACACCTCATAACAACACACACACACACACACACACACACACACACACACACACACTGCAAACGTTGATTAACAAACGCAAATGCAAGTAAACAGTACACCATCATTGATGAAATGCCACTCACAGATAACCACAGTTATCCGAGCCTTATTACAGCACTTAATGAACAATGTTTTATTAATGGATCCTTAATGGGATTACTCCTGTTTCAAAGGGACTCAGTCTTCCTGCGGGTGTCATCAGACCCTACCTGGTGACATTTGACAGGCTTGCAGTCTGTCAAATCAACACTGTGCTCTGGATAATGCACCTTAAATTTTGTTCTTTTGCTTTAGCTGTTTAATTTAATTGTTTATTTAATTGTTATTGATAAACTTGCCAAGTTAAGAACCATTTCACTTTGTTTTTTCCAGGAGAATGAAGCCATTGTGCTCTTTTATCAGGAGGTAAACCACAGAGTTAACTCACCCAGGTTTGTAACATACCCCTGTACTTGGAATACACCCTAATGACTTTTGTAACTGTTTTTTGCTCTTGTACAAATTGCAAATGTAAAGGCTTGAGCAAGTTGCACGGGCAAAGTCTTTCATTCAACTTGTGAAATGGTTCAGTAAAGATGGTGGGTTGAGCAACTACAACAGAAAAGTTTATTGGTCTTACTACCTCTGCCGAAGAGATGCTTGGTGACTTTTGTAACTATTTTTACTTTTGTACAAATTGCAAATGTAAAGGCTTGAGCAAGTTTCACTGGTAAATTCTTCCATTCAACTTGTGAAATGGTTTAGTTACAACAGAAAAATGTGTTTGTGTTTACCTCTGCCGCAGAGATCATGCTGTTGGCTCAGCTTGTGTCTAGGATTCTGCACTGACCAGCCTAACTTTCATGGAACTTGGTGTAATGTGCCAAGGAGCAACCCATTACACTTTGAAACAGATCCAACTTCCAGGGAACCTCAATGAATTTGGTTTCACTTTTGCCAATGTTGCAAGTCTTCCTTTGTGTGATACTTGTTGAATTCACCTGAGGAAGATCTGTGCAACTGAAACGTTGTGAAATAAAAGTATTGTGAAATAAAGTATTATTTCGTTTTTGTCGCACAGACCTTGTGAAACGTGAAATAAAGTATTTGCATGCTTAATGGACAGTGTGCAAGACCTCTTCAAGAAGTATCACTGGTGACCCTTACCTTTTCCGACGCACCTGTCCCAAAAATGAGGTGTGCAAAAGCGCTTTTGAATCAAGTCTTCCTTCGTCACCAGGGGGCTGAGCAAGAGCATGGTTCCAGGCCTAGCCAATGAGGCTGAATGTCATGGAGAAATGAGTGCCTGCCAATTCTTTCCCTCAACCCCTCACCTGTCATTATTCACCTGGCCTGACACAAGAGAGCGGTGAATTCAGACCTCGTCAGAGAACAAGGAACTATGTAGCCTAGCAACTCATTCCCTCACTGAAACTGTAGATGGCAGAAAGGGGAGTTTTTGCAGACTGAAATGTCAATTATATGGAGAAGCCTGGAACAAAGAAGTGTATGATGTGGCTTTAGCGATGGCCACTGGTTTGAATGGGTGGCAGGCTAAAATTAAAGTAGTGCTACTGTGCCTTTTGTCTAAAGCTGGTTTAGAGTCCCCAGTCCCCAAGGCAAAAGGTCTCTCCAGAGGAGTGGCATAGTTTGATTGTGAAGAAATCCCTAGAATATTTCTCATCCAGTGTGGTGAATACGGTTGCCTCTAATTATGACAATCTAATAGACATTGACTCATATCGTTAAACATCCATCTCTACTGTAAATCACAAAACCATGTTGGGCTGATGGGTTGAGAACAGAATTAGATTGATGTTAAATTTAATGTTTTTACTTAGAGGAAGCTCAAGAAGATCTTCACTAAAGTTGCTACATTGACGAGAGACCCAGCAATAGCTCCTAAGAGGAGAAAAACCCAGTGACTTCCTTGTTCCTTCCCACAGCCTTCAACCAACACTGATATCCACACTGTACTGTAAGTCTCCTTATAAGCATCTTCTAAATAAGTAAATGTAAATATAAATGCTCATTAGCTTGTCTTCACCCTCATCTTCATTGCCAACCAGTCTTTCTCTTTTTTGGTAACATGACTTATCAGTCTCTTTCACCAGTGTAAATTTCATATCAGTGGTTACTACCAAATGTTGCAGTTCCTGAAGGCGCTGGGTTGGGTCTTCCTTTTAAAAGATCTGCGATGGTTTTGGGATTGTATGGCTGTTGGCACTGTACCTGTTGGAGGCAGGCAAGTCCGTTGCTTCCTCTTTCTCATCACTAGCATTGCCTTTACAATCTCTGTCTGTTCACTTTACACTCTCTGGCCTCAAGTGATAGTCCTCATCTTCACTGTCATCTATGCTGTCCAGTTGAGCCTGAAAAAATAAACAAACAATTTAGAAATGTGACTTTGGTTTGGGGGTTCCTCAGTAACAACTGCATACAAGTGAGAACAACTTGGTAACAAGCAGTTTTGCCTTAGAATCTATTAAACCCTGGTTGGTCAGTTTTTAAATATAGACATCTAAACTTTATGTTCCAAAATGTTGTCCCATCATTTGAATATAGTGCAAAACTCATCAATTTGAACTTACTCTGGCTGGTGGCATCTGTCTTGTATTACTCCTGTCTACAGCTGCAGAGTGGTTGCATAAACCAAGGTGGTGGGAGGCTCATAGGAGCGGTGTCTGAATGGCAGGTCTGGAATGGACATTAGCTTGGGGGGTATGGTAACTGAATCACAGGATGAGGAGGATGACGTTCTGGTTGTGGTTTCTGAGTCAAGGAGATTGGATTCTCCAGATTTGGACTGTGTAGCCTACTTTGTGAGAGCCAGGTCCTGATCCAAAGCTCATCTGACAACAGCGTCAGTTTTGTCATTGACTCTTTCCATATTGTTTCTCAAAGGACATATGTTAAACTTAAAACAAGTAAAGTCTGACTCAATTACAGTGGGAGGTTAATGTGAGGGTTAGTTAGGAACAGATACTCAGAGTATATACAGATACTCTCTCCTTTCAGTAACGTCTATCCATACAGTACGTCCAGATACTCTCTATATAAAAAGGTAGCGATTCACATTTGCACTGTCTACATCTGTTTTTTTGTCTTGATTTGCTCTTGTTTATGTAAAGCACATTGAATGACTCATGCGTATGAAATGCGCTACTGTATATAAATAAACTTGACTTGAATTGATGACCATCACAATTAGGCTCGAGGGTGTTTTAAGCCCCCAACGTCGTCTTCCAGGCAGGGTAAAACGTCTTCCTGTTTCTGTCTTTTCTGTGGACTTTTCTTTTGCTGTCTATGGGACAGTGCTCTTCACTGGATTCAACAGGAAGTTGATTTACACAGCGGCCCCATCTTGTGAAATGGGCTAATCCTAACCCTAACCCTAGCGCCTTCCAGGCAGCGCTGCCTCGAAGACAACGTTGGGGACACAATTGGCTTCCATTGCTAAAACAGAAAATCAGGGAGAAAGAACATACCGGTATTTTTCTATTGCCTAAAGTACTGTATATGAAGTGGAGTAACTTTGGAGTGCTTTGTATGAGATGCTTGGCCAATCTGTTAGGCATCTGAATGGTGTATAGGACACTCAGTCTGTTCCGACTAACTTCTACAAAGGGGACAGAGTGAGAGTTTACAAGGGTATGTGAGTATGTGTGTGTATTTGCATGTGTCTGTGTGTGTGCACCCACCAGGGAACATCCACAAAGCTGCTTAGCTTTTGTGCTAAAAGCCAAACTCGTGCTCCAAGCGGCCCCCAATTAAATGTCAACCCTGGCAGGCTGGAGAGTGCAGTTAAATCATCGCTTTGTACACGATTCAGCAATATTGAAAGGTTACTACAGAAAGAAAGGGGAACGTTGATCCGCCGCTGAGCAGTTAGCATCCGTCAAAGGCAGAACGAAGGACACGTGTGAAGAGGAGCTTCTGACGGTGAAGAGGCACATTCCGACTCCAGTGGAATGAGACCTCGGGCGTTTCTCTCCCCCTGAGGTGGCCCCAGTCAGGCTAATCTACTAAGCACGATTACATTTACTTTACCTTGAGTCCCGCCGGTGATTCACTCTGAAAAAAAAAATGATGAAAAAATTCGGGGACCCTCTGCTGCCCAGCTCCACAGCGCCAAGGCCCTTTCTTCTCTGTGATGTAGAAAACTCCGGTGCGGCGTGGTGAGATTGATTTGTCTTGCGCACAGATCTGACACCAGCTGAACCAGGATGGAGCTTGTTTAACAAGCGTCACACCTGCAGCCAATAAAAAAAATCCCCCCATCCCCCCACCACATGTACACACACACACACGCACACACACGATCGCACAGACAGTGTCAGGTAGGGCAGTTCTAACATTATATATTAGCCATAACTTCTTTTTAGAGGGTGAATTTATAAACCTTGATATGAGGATATATGACTGTCTGGTTGACATTAATTATTCCAAAACAATTTGATAGATCTGATTATTAATTCAGGGGCATGGGGCTGTATCTAACGGCAGAGAGTGCTTGTAAAGGTTGGATTTATCATGCTGACATTTGGTGAGGCTGGTGTGCTACTCTTCGCCTTTCCATACAGTCGCTCACTCGGCACCGGTCTGCAGGGTTTCTCTCTCTTTTATGTTGTCAGAGACACACAGTGCAAAAATGCCCTTTCTCCTCTCGCTTTCTCTCGCCCGCACACTATCTCTCTCTATTTTCTGCCGCTGGGAGAGAGGAGATGGAGGAGGGGAGGGGTGGGGGGCTGGGAGAGAGAGGCCGTGAGATAGAGAGGAAGAGAGAAAGAGGGAATAGCTGCCAAATGATTCCAGCATTGCACAAACACACTAACACACACACACACACACACACACACACACCTCGCCTGTCAGCGCACATCAGAATGTGTGTGTTGTTGGAAACAGGGTAACACGCGTGGCGTACCACACAAATTAAAGGTCAGGCCCATCAGCATCAATCTCTAATCCAAACAGCATCCAGGGCCGCCATCCATGAAAGCAAATCAGCGGAGGGTGGGTGAGTGGGAGAGACACAGAGGAAGGAGAGGAGGGAAAAAAAGAGAGAAGGAAGAGGAAAAGAAGAGGAAGCAGAGAGGACAAACAGATTCATCAATCTCAGGCACCAGGTGCCAACTCCACTCCTGCACACACTGCTTATGTATTGGCCTTTTATACTCTGGCTCCAATCAAACGGCACTTAATCTAAAGCCAGCAGAGTGGGAAAAATGGAGTCAGGCGATGGGTGTGTGTGTGTGTGTGTGTGTGTGTGTGTGTGTGTGTGTGTGTGTGTGTGTCGTGTGTGTGTGTGTGTTGGGTAATAGAGTGATATTATGTGTGTAGCGTGGCCCACCATGTCTTTAAAGGTGAGCTCTGACAGGCACAGCGGTGCCGTCCACCACAAGGGCTCAGGTTCATTATCCCCACAATTACCGTCGAAGCCATCTCTTCCTGTGCCTCACCGTGGGGCCAGTGCCCGCTGGCACACGAAGCCGCGTCTGTCCCGACCAAGGTGGGGTGGACGACCACAGAAAACAATAAAAGAGTTTGTGAGGCGCTCCGCCGAGAGCCAGAGATGCGAGGCATTCATCAGCTGGACAGCCCGGCACCGGTGAATAACTTCTGCGGATTCATTGAATCTGTCGCCACATTACGGATGGGGCCGACGGAGCTGAGGTGGTGCCGTGTGAATAACGGAGGGGAGGAGACAAGAGAGCGACGGACGCTCTTCTTTCTTTTTCAGGAGAGAGATTCCATCCTTCCCTCCTTCTTGTCTTCGCATCATGCCGGCAAAACTGCGCTCAATTAATCTGCTCCGTCTTAATGACCCTCGAAGGTGACTCGGAAGATAAGTGCAATTACACTGGAAACAAGAAACAAGGGTGCTGCCAATTAAGCCTTCAGTTGTGTTTTTCCTTTCTTTCTTTCTTTCTTTCTTTCTTTCTTTTTTCAAACTCTTTCGAACTCGTGGCACGCATCCCACGGGGGTCAGACTGTTTGTGACTTCATTAGCGCAGCTCTTAAAGGGGAAATTAAAAGCTGAGCTCCTGCCAGCGGCGTAGGCGAGGAAGATAACATCATGCAATAGAATAAAATCAAACACTTCTGACCGTGCTCATATAAGGTGATAAGAAAATTAATTGACTGAGAGAAGAAGCCAATACAAAGGATACAGTACAAGTTTTTTTTTTTAACTGAAGTAACTTAAGTTCAGACATCCCTGTGCCTGTAATTAAAGTTTGTGAACTTTCTTGTTAAATCAATAAAACTAGATAAAACCCCCAGAAAAGAACAAAGAAAGGCAATCAGTTAAAAGCTCATAAGCTTGATATTTTCTCTTCTCTCTCCAGCAGCACTCTGGCCATGCTAGTTTCAACCCAGTTGGCAGGTGATGCTGAAGCAGATCAGGCATCAGGATGCCCATGTATTATACATGTACCAGACCAGGGTCAAACTCATTCAGACTCGACTGCTGCGTAGCACAGAAATGAAGCAGGAAGAAACAGTGTAGCAAGACAATGCATAATGTGACCATATAGGACCATATAGGTTGTAATATAGCATGGTCCAGTATACAGTACAAGCATCCAAGTATGAAAGCATATCGTGTAAGTCTTTTGATTCGAAGTTACAGTAGCAAGTCAAGGACATCCAATAAGCAGGCATTAGACACTCTGTTGTACATTGTATGTGTGGTATGCTAATCATAATGATGATTATAATGATGTGTATGATAATCAGTTTGATGATGGTGATGACAGTTTTTTAATAAACACTGTATGGAAGATGTGCATAGTACTGGAGAACGTCAAATTTATTTTCAACCAGTGACATCTGTCTTCTTTTCACTGAGTTTTTAAAGAAACCGTCTGATCTGCCTATACTCTATACTGTATCTATATTCTCTGTGTCGTCCCACCCCACCCCTCCCCTCCCCCTTCTCTCCATGTTCCCAGTGCTTATTTCTTAATGAGCAGCAGCAGCAGCCCTACTATGAAGATGTCTGTTGCTTTTCCCCAGACTCACACATTCTCCCCCTCTCTCTCTCTCTCTCTCTCTCTCTCTCTCTCTCTCTCTCTCTCTCGATGCCAGGCTGTGCAGGGGTGGGCATCTGAGTAATGGGTGTGACTAATTCTGCCTGGCATCTCCCCCTCAGTTCCCTCCCTGCCATCTGTCCCCTGCCACCCCTCAGCCACCCCGTCTCCACACAGCAGGTTGCTGTAATTACACTCACGCTTCCCCTTCCCATTCTCTCCAGCCGCCGTCTAGTCATTCATTCACTCGCTCACTCATTCATTCACTCATTCACACACTTTATTCACTCGCTCATTCATTCATTCATCCGGCCACTGTCTCCCTTACTCACTCGCTCGCTCGCTCGCTCGCGTCCATGCTCACTCACACACTTGCTCACTCACTCTTTCTCTCTCTCTCTCTCTCCTGCGTTCGCTTGTTCAGTTCCTTGTTAAATCACTCCCAGTTCTCCCGTTAATTTGTTCCCTTTCCTACTACTTCACTTACTTGCCTCTACATTCATTCAACGTGTGTGTGTGTGTGTGTGTGCTGTGTGTGTGTGTGTGTGTGTGTGTGTGTGTGTGTCTGTATCTGCGTGTGTGTGTGTGTGTGTCAAAGAGAAACAGCGAGAGTGTGTGCCGTGTTCAAGTTCAAGTAAATCTCCGCATTAGCAGCTAGCGCTCATGCACACACTCATGCGCACAGAGTGTGAGTCTCACCTGAAGATAAATGTTTCCCAGCGGTCCATGTGGGCCTGTGATAAGTGTTAGGAGGTGAAACCTCATTAGGCCCTCCATTAAATCAGCCCTTCAGCCACTCTCTCCAACCTCTTCTCAATACGTCTGCAGGAGGGGGCCCGATTGATCTGCCATTACTATTCGACCTTTTCATGAATTGACCGTAGAGGGAAGATCTCTGTGATTTATACACTGTATTACATGTATGGTTAACACAGCTACCAGTGGTTTCCTTATAGTAAAAGCCTTATGGGTTCCATAGGACAACTGTCACAGCCAGGCTACATTGGGCACATAATTGAAGTGTTCCGTCTCCAGAGCGAATGTGTGCACCACTGTCACGTCTGGTGTACCTAGTTTCATTGATTATAATGGAAGCTTATTGTTGTAGCATACTCCTCACTAGAGTGTGCTCTGGGATGGATTACTGCATGGGGTCAGGAGGCCCTGAAGCCAAAGCCTTTGCATGGAATCATTGCCTCAATATCAACAAATCAGTATGTAGGCTATGAATCTGATTGAATTTAGTATTGGCCATCCCCAAAATACAGGAATCCACAAAATGCACTAGAATACAGGAAATCACATCAAACAAATTAAAGATGTTCTGGGGGAGGATATATAACAAATTATCATACAAAAGTATGTTTTTAAATAGGATATTGCAGTTACATTATGCAAATTAGTTTTTTAGCCATTTTTGTTCATGTGCCACTTCACCTTTACAAGAACATCATGGCAAAGCAATTATGAATGTTTTTACTTAATTAGTGCAAATATACACTCTTTGCATTATTTTGTGAGAGCTAATTTGCATATGGGTCTCATTTTGTTGACTAATTTGCATGCATGAATGGGTCTGTGAAGAAATATTCGTATTGTTACAAATATTGTTTTCATGCTGTGTTGTAACTGATCTTCCACTCCAGTTGTCCACTTAATTTAGTAATAGTAACACACTTATAGAAATAGTATACAGTAATAGTAAATATCCATTTTTTTATATCACGCATGAGCTATTTTGCATATTTTGACTAATTAGCAGAAATAATGGGTATGGATTGTCCCACTTATGTTTCTGTGACATTTTATGATTAGTTAAAGAATATTCTATCTCTTTCAGGTGTAAAGTTATCTGCAGTGTAAATTCTGGTCATGTTTATGTTAGTAAATTTACATAAATAATGCACATATAACAAAAATGCCAATGCAGACTCATAGTAAGCACATAGCAAGCTCTTGCAACCCATTTTTCACTGATCAAATGTTCAATGTCCTCCGGCAGATCTTTCATCAGATAAGCTTCCATATCCTTCACTTTCCTTTCGATCAATTTCAGAACGTCCTCAGTAACATTATGGGCTCTAATATGACGATCAAAAGCTGGCGAAAAGCGTGTTGTTATCCGCACACAAAGCTTATTCCGATTGTACACTGGAGTTTTTCGCCATGTGCGTCTCTTTTATTGAACAATGCGCTCAGGGGTGTGGCAATTAACAAACTAAGGTGTGGCCTGGCGAAAGATCTACACACACTATCTAAAAAGCATTGCCCCACTGACCAAGAAAAACCTGGTCTTTAGCGAGGCGCATATGGAGCACAGCTGAAGACGCACTGTCACGAGATGTAAGCAGCAACTCCTCTGCAGGATAAATGTCCTTTAAATGTCCTTTTAGTTTTTTGTTTAGTCATTCAAACATCATTGGGGTAAGTGTTGCTTTTTTTCAGGCTATATGTTTTCGATGGTAACCCATTGTCAGTCAATAGTGATAGTAATTAACTGTGTATAACTGTTTTGTCTTTGACTATGACACCACGGTGAAGTTAGTTTCACTTTGCCAGTGAGTTCAAATAATAGACAAATGCAGATGCGTGTAGGCTATACTCTGCTAGGTTTTAGTAAAGCATGGTTTTAGTGGAATACCTGTTCCATACGGTCTCGCGTGCAAGCAGATTCCTTTAAATGCCCCGCTGACTATCAAAATACTGATGCGCTGTTTGAAGTTGCGCTGCTTGCTGTTAAAGGGAATGACAGTTTGTTCACAGTTTAAAGGATGTTACGCTCAAACCACACTCATGACTGATTAAGAAACAAAAGACCAACCTTTTTGCTCTAGGCGCCGACATTTGATAACAAAACCACCCCCAATGTGGACTGGACATTTGTTTAAGCTATTTGCCAGTGACCATGCGTTTTAGATCGCCAAAATATAGCCCAACATTTACATTTTTCTATTTCTTCTCTGTCCAGTGTAGTCTCTGAGCGGCTGTAAGGGATGGCAAATGACAGGTAGCAGCTTCCATGATAGTATGCATCCACAACAAACACATCAAATGATTGTCCACTCAAAAGAATACTTAGGGCCCTATCTTAACGATCGGAAACACAAGTAGCCTCTCAAATGCAAAATGCAAGTAGCTTTGTGGGCGGATCTTGGGCACTGTTGCTATTATACCGCCGGGATAAATGACTCTTGTGACCGACGCAAATCAAAAATGGGTTGGTCTGAAGTAGCTACAGTACATTACTCATAGGTGTGGTTTGGGCGTCACATGCAATAAACCAATCAGAGCGTCATCTCACATTCCCTTTAAAAGCAGGCACGCTTGTCCCATGGCGGATTGCTATTATAATGGCTGATTTAGGTGCACGCCAGGAGTGGTTCACAACCAGAGGCGGACAGAGTACACAGCTTCATTACTTGAGTAAAAGTACAGATACCCCTTGCTAAATTTTACTCAAGTACAAGTAAAACTACAACAGTCAGATGTCTACTTAAGTAAAAGTACTGAAGTACTTGTTTTTAAAAGTACTTGAGTATCAAGAATACAAGAGTAGCCTACATTTTCTAAATATTGTATTACTACTGCCACATTTATGTACAGAAACGTCCTACATGGAGTTATGAAAAATGTTAATGTTATTACCTTGGAGGATGTAAAAGGAATTGAGTTAACTTGGACTACTGGATTAGAATGTGTCAGCAGGCTATTTGTGGATCTGGGTGGCTTCTCTGCGCAAAGTTTGTCTCAAAAATATGTGATCCACAAATGCTGATCCACAAATGCGAAAAAACGAAAACTGTGTGTGCTGGTGATCCACAAATGCAAAATTAGATTTCACAAAGGCAATTTTCAGTTTTACAAATGCCATTTCATTTACAAATACACATCTACAATTGTGAAAACCAATTTACAAGTTACAAATTTGAGTTTTTTATTTGTGGATGTCAAAACACGAATGCAAGTCAAGAAATATTTGTGGATGTCGCCATCTACTGGATTGCGATTTCTGTGTGCCGGTGAATTAAAATAGGCCTATTTACGTGTGGATTTGTGTGACTTTCATGTGAAGAACGTCTCAAAAACACATACTGTAACTTTGGAAAGCGAAGAATGCGTGTGCTGGTGATCCACAAATGCAGAATCACATTTCACAAATGAAATTTTCGGTTTTACAAATGGCATTTTATTTACAAATGCACATCTATATTTGTAAAAATCAATATACTGTACGAGTTACAAATATGATTTTTTTATTTGTAGATATCAAAACACACATGCAAATCAAGAAATATTTGTGGATCCCCCTCTGCGCATATACAAATATTATTGAGACAAATTTAGCTCCATATAATCTTTCTAGATTACTAGGGTCTGGATTTTCCAGGCTAGTAAAGTGCCTCCTGACCTATCCAAACACCTGAAGCGCATCTTCAGTATGTCGAATATTCGTTCAATTATACTGCATATTTGTGTGTGTTTTCGATTAAATAGCATTGCCAGGAGATGGCAGACATCTGTCACAGTTGCGGAGTTGTTTTCTGAAACTGCAAAATAGCACCAGGGAACGTTTGCGCCGGAACACGTCTCCTCTTTTCTCTGAACCGCCCCTGGGAGTTCATTGCCTAATTTACCGATGTGCGTCTATGGAGGGAAAATTACGCTGTATTCCGCTCGAATGCAAAGTAGGTATGAAACAAGTGCCAGTGTACAAAGTCACTGTGCACTAAAAAATATGACCAAAAACCTTTAAATTGTCATAAGATTTCTTGGTAACACTTTATTTTAATGTGTCGCTGTTACAGTGTACTTACCTAATTAGGTACAGTGGTACAACCTGTGTAACAACATGTACTATCAGGTACTATCATTGTACTTGCATTATGTATTTGTGGGTACCTACATATAGTTGTTACATTGTAATACTGAGTGCTTTTACAAAACTTTGCCAATTTGCCTAAATTTTCATCAGAGGCAAAGAGCTGACCTGAGACCTGCTGGATGGGGTAAATCGGGTCATGATAGATTTGATATACAAAGCATGCTTAGCTCCAGTCAAGGCCTCATTGTCTTCAGTGTACATGTAACAGCTGTGCTGCTACAACCTTGTTACTCTTTGATATAGTGGAATAAACTGGAACAGGTCTTGTCTTGGAACATGTCTACTAATTCACATGTACTGTGTGGTGTAACAGCAGACACGTTTCAACACATCAATTACAGGATGCATAACATCATTGACAGGATGTATATATGTAGATGTAAGTACTTAACTGGTACACTTTATTTTAATGGGTTTATTCCACTGTATCAAAAGAGTAATAAATGTGTACCAACACAGTTGATACATGTAATACAGTATGTAGGGTAATGGCAGACATGTTCCAAGACACCAATGACACAACATACATGTATATGTAATTGTAAGTACTTAACTGGTACATTTCATTTTAATGGGTTTATGCCACTGTATCAAAAGAGCAATAAGTGTGTACCAACACAGTTGATATATGTACTATGTAGCGAATTAGTAGACCTGTTCCAAGACATCGAAGACATAACATACCTGTCATATGTACATGTAAGTAATTAACTGGTACACTTAATAGGTTTATTCCACTGTATCAAAGAGTAACAAGGTTGTAGCAGCACAGCTGTTACATGTACACTGAAGACAATGAGGCCTTGACGAGCTAAGAATGCTTTGTATATCAAATCTATCATGACCAGATTTACCCCATCCAGCAGGTCTCAGGTCAGCTCTTTGCCTCTGATGAAAATTTAGGCAAATTGGCAAAGTTTTGTAAAAGCACTCAGTATTACAATGTAACAACTATATGTAGGTACCCACAAATACATAATGCAAGTACAATGATAGTACCTGATAGTACATGTTGTTACACAGGTTGTACCACTGTACCTAATTAGGTAAGTACACTGTAACAGCGACACATTAAAATAAAGTGTTACCGATTTCTTTGACATGTAAACCATTGCCTCCTACTATGCAAACGTTACGTTAGCTGGACATACCAGTCTTGATTTGATAGCTAGCAAATTATGCTGATGGCAATACTGGTTGAAAGGTACATTTCGTAGATATTAATGTTGATTACCAATTCACATTGAATAGTAAAATGTTTTCTTTTTTATTTTAATATTACTGTATACTATGTATTATTACTAAAATCATTGTATGATCATTTGTTATATTTGATACAATTTGAATATTATAAAACCATTAACCTATCTACTTACAGCCCTATTATCAATACATTTCTTTATTATGCATTTATATTTGCTAATGTATTCAAATATGCAAATTATCTCATTAACTATGTGTGATATAAAAACGTCCCAAGCAGAAATGGATTCTACACGAAAAAGTATTATAGAATCAATTGAGAAATGTTTGGTAGTGACCTTGATCAGATTGTTCTGGGTTTTGCCCTGTCTATAGACTGTGGTAGGCTGATAACACATACACACGCCAAAATTTGATGGAATTTTAAAGAAGTCATCAGCCACAGTATTAGTTTGCGGTGGCATACATACTGAATGTAATTCTACAAGATCAGCCTGGATGGATGACTAGAAGTATTGTCCTGTCTTGTTATCTGATTTACAACAGAGACTTCATATTTCATACTAAGCACTGTTATTGATTTTATGGTAACAAGTTAAAGCAATATCAACTATAGTAGAAAGTTCAAAGATAGACTAGTCAGCAAAAGCAATTTGCTGATCCAGTGAGTTTGCACTTACAATAGTGACCACAAGAAACCAGCTCATAAAACACCAGGCCAGTGTGGGGGTTGGACTACATATCGTATGCCATCACTAGGCTGTAGTTCTGGTTGTAAAGACAGCTCCTTCTAACTTTACTGGACTGTTCTGGCATAGTCAGAGAGTTTGCTAAACTCTATAAACTATCGCTAAACACACTCAACACTGGCACTATTTTCTGTTCTTATCTAAAAATAATACATCAGGGCATACAGTATGGTGTTTAGAGCTTATGTTCCTGTGCAAATTGGATATTTAATAAAAAAAAAAAACATGGGATAATTACACGAAAAACATTGCTATACTCCTCCAATTATATAGAGCACACTGCTTTTCATCATAGCCTTTTATATCATAGCCTACAGCAGCAGTGTTGGGATTTTAACTATCTATAAATGTCACTAGAAGAAGCTGCGGAAGCTTCCAGCAAATAGAGGATTTACTACGGGGTGAATACGGGGGTACTCTATTGTAGAGCATCCATAATCTCATTTGAAATAATGAATTAAAAGTATTTCTGGCCACTCTGTCATTTATTTGTTTATTATTTTTTAAACAGTATGGCTATTTCCCAACAATATGCTGCAAGGGCTTGATAGGGAAAGTATATTTATTCATTTTTAATGAAAAAGACTATTTTTACAGTTCACACATTGTTATTTCTTCCCTCCATCTCACTGCTGTTGTTAAAATAATGAAGGAGAGCAAAGCAGAAAACTGGAGGCAAACAGCAATTTGGCTCGTGTCTGGTGGTGTAGTTTCCTGTAACTTGGCAAGGCAAGGTATGTTTAGTTCACAGTGGTTATCTATTGTCTTTTAATTAAATCTTCCTAAAACATGGCATAAACACAGGGGCGCAGGAGGCACGGGGGACGTGGGGGATATGTCCCACGCAGTGCTGAAGAGACTGCCGTCGTCCCCCTCACTTTTGATAAGGAAAAAAAGCCTTATATGCGCTAAATAAATAATAACCTATAGGGTTTGCGCTAACTATGTAAAACTCCCCATTAACAGCATCACATCACTAACCACAGCCATCTACAGACTGCACAATCTCATATTCACTCTGTTGGATATCTGAAGCCAGTTTGTCTACTAACAACCATCATTAGAGATACTTTTCGTTTGGAGTGGCATACTGGTAGGCCATCAAAAGCATAACATTTTCGGTTTGGTTTGGGATCTTATTTACTTTTGGACTGTTTGATTATATTGCTAAATGTTGGGACTGATGGGCACTGAACTCTGGGAGATATTTGATGGTTCACTGTTATGTTTCATGCAATTGAAAAAGTGTCGGGATTTCCACCGCTGTTTATTACTTGAGACAAGGCAGCCATTCATTGAATAGGGTTGTGCTGTAATAGAAACCTTTGCGCAGAGCCAAGTAGCCTAAATTGAGTTATTGTTTAATTATGCATGATTTAGTAGGCTACTTTTTATTAAATTTGTAGGCTGGAATGCCTTGAGTCACGCAACAATTGCTTTAAATGTAGTAGGCTTCAGCCTCTGGCAATTAGCTCGAAAGGGGCGGCAAGACAATGAGCTTGAGAACGTGTGTTGGAGACCCATGGTAGGATATGGGAACCTGCCTTTATTTGTCCGGCTATAAATAGAATCAATCCCGGGCATAATTTGAGGATTTATGGTAGCCTATCTCCTGCTCAACATGACATTAGCTGTTATGTTTATTGATAACAAACTCAACTAGCCTACTGATCAACTCGTTTTCACTAGCCTAACTATAAAATACAAGTACATAGGCCTACCCAAAGTTTTTGTTCTAAGACATTTATTTCAAACATAATTTCAAGACACAAATTGGATACTTCAGTTACCTTGGTGCATAAATCCCAGTGAGTAGGCTACCACACCCCAGAGTGATGGGCCTTTCTTACGCGTTCAGTGCGGGGTATAAACAAGCTGAGAATTTAGCGGTGTCACGTCTGGCTGTCACAGACATGGGGAGCTCTTTGAAACTTGGGATAATGTGGTACAGTTAATACAGTAACATTATTTTATTCTACTTCTTATGTAATATATATTTTTTTTCAATTTTATAAATGCTTTGTTTAAATGCTGTTGGAACAAATAGTAGTTGATTGTAAAGGCAACTTTCTGTTGCAATATTCTGTGTGTTCTGGACTGGTAACTTGTTAAGCCAACATGTTCTAACATTGCATAAATATTAACTGCAGACACATAGTGGAGAGTTGATTTGGTTTATACCAGACAATTTAGGTACTGTAGGCCTAACTAGGCTATTTGATCATGTAGTCTATGTTTGGATCATAGGCATGATGATTCATTCATGGCTTCATAAAATATCAACATCATGTTGCTTTTAGAGTATTCTACCATTGGCCCAAGTAGTGTAAAATAAATCTAAAAAAAAAAAAAAAAAGTAGAATTGCACATAGCAAGAAGTTGGTCTGAGGGCAGATCTGGCGTTGTGCTCATCTCACAGTTTTGACAATTTTAATCAAAAAATATTTTGAAAACAATCAATGATATTATCTTAATATTCTGGCAGGTTTAAAATATGATGGTCGAAAGTGGGCCAGAGGTGGCGATCCGATATCTGGAAATCTGATCTCACTATGGGTTTGTGTTCACAATTTGGTCCCCCTCACTTTCAAAATATCTCCTGCGCCCCTGCATAAACACATATAGCAACTAGATGTACCGCATAGCGGTACAAAATATGACCGCCGCTCAGTCCTGTACATCCGTTCCTTGAAAATAAATCACACTTCAATTTGTCTCCATATTTTACTCCATCCCCACTCTTGAAACTTTTGTGTATGCTTGTTTGGCATGCCTGAGTGTGTGTGTCTTGGCTGCACAGAAAGTACCCTACTGGTGCTGAAAAGGTGAATAGATTGTAGAATAGCCAAAGAAGATGTAGAATTGTTATAAAACCTTTAAAATCTCTAAACAATCACAAGTAGGGCAGTTCATCACAGTTCATCCATTGCAACTGGATTGATGAAAGGTCACTTACACCTGTAGGCTACATTGTATTTGGGAAAAGCAAAAGGTATCAGCATAATGTTATTTATTTATTTATTTTTTATGTATTTATAAACAAAAACATCTCTGTCAGTTCCATGCCGTTTTCAACAGCTATCAAAAACAAAGGTCATTTTTGGATGGATGGATTTTTTTGTGAATGTTTCTTCTTCTACATAAGATTTTAGTCATCTTTAGTTCATGTAATACTTTATTGTCAATGCACAAATTAAGTAACAGTAGTCTGAAACGTTATTGTTAATGCACAAATTAAGTAACAGTAGCCTAGTCTGAAACGAAGTGCTGTTTTACATCTAACCAGTGGTGCAAATAACTGACATGTCCAAATGGGCCTTGATGAAATGCGTCGCTAGACTGTTCATACACATTTTAACGGGACCCAAAGTTGAAGAGCTTTTGTCCGTTATTGTTAGTGCAAATATAGGCTGATTCATGTTCCCTTGCATTGTTTAACTGAGGTCCATGGCTAGTCTGGCTTTCATCAGACCAAGCTCAATCTTTTAAGAAATCAAAAAATAAATAGCGGGCAGATCAGGCTGGGTTCACCCAGCCTAGTCCATAGAAGCACCGATATTGTTTAATTTTCCGATTGAGATATACACGCTCTGGCTATTCTAAATGCAAAATGCATCAGGGAGTTATGACAAAGCGGTAACTAACAAACTAGATCCTAATAGAAAGTTGTTAGCTTCCCTAAGCTACAGGTAGGATTATAAGGTAGGCCTATTGACAACATAAATTGTCAATAGGCTATGCTGGCGACACAAATAAAATCTCCTTTGGAAACCAATGGCTTACGCCTTACAGTATCAAGCGGACTTAAACTGTCATATCGTGGCGAAAAGTTGTAATAACATTCACGCAGCTCCATGAGTCAAGGAAAGCGCAAATTAAGTAGCCACTTCTAAATGGGACCTACTACACAGTAGCTTAAGGTGTTTTGCTAAAACAGCCATAATGAAATGAAGGTGTCATTGTTTGGATACTTCACACACACGTGCTTTTTAATTTCACAGACTACAACTACCAAGCTGTAATCAAAGCACATCGATTCCCCTCTCACACCCTGCACGCACTTAAAACAAAATAAACAGGCGTCTCAGTCTCACGCATGTATAGGCAAAACTGCATCAGACCGATTGTAACGTTGGTAAATCTTCCATTGCACAGAATGATTTTGTAGCACGTGCAATAAATGACAGTCGAAAGATACAAACAGTGCTGCTATACATTTGCTTGGTATAACCGCATTTATAGTTTTCTACAAATGCAATAAATCAAATGCCTCCATCACTCAACCAACGCTAGCGGTAACATTACCTAGGTCCTTATTGATATTACAAGATTAGCGTACCTGCAGTAAAACCAAGCATGTCCGATAAACATCCTCAGATTTATTTCGGCTTCAAGAAGAAATGGGAATTACACTTCATGTGAACATCGCCCTATCCTTATTAGATGTTCGCTGCGGTAAATTACAGTCCTTGGATGAAGCGTCCATTGTTTTTCCAACCCTTTTTAACTTCCAACAAAATTACGTCTCACTGCAACGATGCGCCATCTAGTGGACAAACGACTACTTTCGCCAATACTGAAAATGCAGCCATGATGATGATGATGAATATTTATTTTGGCTTTCTTTTAATCCTACTGATTTTCATTTTTTACGGGGGGCAAATCACAAATGAGTGATTATGAGCCAGGTTTATGTGGGCCCTTGAGACCAACATACCATAAAAGATTCACAGAAACTGTGTCTGCCCTACCCTCCTTTTGGGGGTCCAGTCCAGCGGGGGCTGCAGATGAAAAGCTAAAAAATGACGGTTCCATGCTATCCATATGGGGTACATGCTCACCAAGTTTTGTGTACCCCGGTCTTTCAGTGTCAGGAATCCTTGTTGGTGTCGTCACTAAATGTACACATAAATTATTTTATTGTAAGGCCCCCATGAACGAAAGTACACAAAACTTGGCATGCATTCAGAGGGTGTCATAATTATCCTACACTTTTAATTTTGTGCAGTTTTGACCTTGTCAGCCAGAGATATTGAGATGAAAACACCTAATTTTATGCTTTTTAATTTTTTAACTAGGTGGCGCTATACATGAAATAAGTGGTAATGGGATGGGTTGACATGCCCCTTAAGACCAACTTACAAAAAAGGTGGACCTCCTAGGCCCTACGGTTCTCGAGATATTCACAGAAAACTGTCTCCGGCCACCTACAGGCCAGTTGGTGTATAGTAACATAAATTAATTTATTGTGTGGCCCCATGAACGGAATTCCACAAAACTTGGCGTGCATACAGAGGGTGTCATAATGATCCTACACTTCCAATTTCGTGCAGTTTTGACTATGTTAGGTCACAGATACCTTCAATTACACCACCTCATTTTTACTTTTTTGTGTTTAACTAGGTGGCGCTATACATGAAATGAGTGGTTATGGAATGCGTTGACATGGCCCCTTGAGATCAACATACAAAAATAATGGTCCTCCTAAACCTTACGGTTCTCGAGATATTCACAGAAAACTGTGTCTGCCCTACCCTCCTTTCGGGGGGTGCAGTCCAGCGTGGGGGCTACAGATCAAAACGAAAAACGATGGTTCCATGCTATCCATATGGGGTTACATGCCCACCAAGTTTTGTCTACCCCGGTCTTTCAGTGTCCCGGGAATCATTGACGGAAATTTGGACATGCGAAAAAAAAGAAAAAAAAAAAAAAAAAAAAAAAAAAAAAAAAATCTGACTAAACCTATATGACCGCCGCTTCGCTGCGCGGCGGTCATAATAATTAATTAAGGCAACAGGGACAATACTAAACTCTACATTTGAGGTAGTTATAAACAAAAGCAGAGGTGGAAAAAGTATGAAAATATTGTACTCAAGTAAAAGTACCAATACTTTGATGAAATATTACTCAAGTACAAGTACGCATTTCTGCCGAAATAGATGCCCGATAAGTGCCCAAAAAGTGTTGCAATATGGCCGCCGAGTGGAGGTACTTGCCTAAAAGGACTTTGGTCCTAGCTCGAGTTGCTGCAGCCAGAAGCTAAGGCAGCCATGTTCATGCTCCCAGTGTGTAGCGCTGTAGCTGCAGCAACTCGAGCTAGGTAAAACCGATTGTTTCAGTTTTGTTCATACCGACAGTACTCAGTGACGTTGAGAAATGTCAAAAATGTGAAAAAATTAGTTCTCCTTTAAGTTTGAGCAGTAGTTGATTTTCAAAGTTAGTTGCACTCATCCTTGGTCAATTTGCAGTGAACAGTAATCCAGCACAACTGAAAAAGCCGGGGAATACGGGGGGCACAACATTTTCACCAGGCATTAGTAATAACTCAGGTAATCCACACATAAAAAATCCAAACAACTCCATAAGTAGAGTCAAAAAAGTATTGAACATGCAACACGCTAAGAAAAAGCACTAAGGCAAGGGAAGGGAAGGAACAAGCTGGAATCTGTAAGTAGTTAGAGAGTAGTTATCCTTTCTATCTGTGCAAAATAATATAAGCTTGGTTAGTAGCCTACATATTGATGGGCTAAACATATCAATGAAACTGGTTACAGATGCATTTCAACTTCAGAATCTTCCAGTAAGCAGCATGGGAGCCATTATCTGCAACTGGAAGGAACATCACTGCATCATCAACAGGCCATGCACAGGATCTCCTTGCAATATTTCTGACCAGGGAAGAAGGATAGTCTATTCCAAGAGCCAAGGACCACTTGGAGAAAGCTCCAGAAAGACTTGAAGGCAGCCAATTCAATTAAATTCAATTAAACAGTTCTGGAAATAACTAAAGATCAGGATTCACAAGAGGGACCCCTGGAATCTGTTTAGAACAATGGGCCAAAATCACACCTGATACTGCGACTAATACGTTTTGTCATACAGGAAATGTCTTGAAGCTGCCATTACAAACAAAGGATTTTCCACAAAGTATTGAAAAAATTTCATTAGGCACGTTCAATACTTTTTTCCTGTGTCATTCCACTTTATTACACATAACTCTTATGTTTGGATTTTTTATATGTGTGTTAATATAATGTGTGGTGAAAATTTAGAATAGACTCACTGGAAGTTTAGGCTAATTACTGAAAAAACATTTAAGCGTTCAATACTTATTTCCACCATATATGTATTTTACCTGAATATTTTAACTTCCAAGTTAAATGTCAAAATGAATGTCAGACGAAATTTAAAGTTTGACTGACTGGATTTTGTATACAACATAGTGAAAACTGTCTAAGGTCACTCTCACTCTCCCTTGCTAAAGAGCTAAATGGTTTAGTCCACCTGCACGATTCATAAGGTAGTCTATCTTTTGTTTATTTAGTTGAGCATCGCTAGTAGGGTGCAATGACTTTCTCCAAGAAAGCCAAGTCAGGTTACCAAAAACAAAGGCCAAAACAGGAAAAAGAGAGACATTAAAATGAGGGGAAACAACTGCTAATAAACTTCTTTCCAAAGAAAGGTGAGCACAAACGTCAAAACACGAAATCCCATGGTGTTTGCTTGAATATCTCCGCAATCATTAGTGCTAAAACGAACTGAGACAACCCATTGAAATAGCGGAAAATACATAGGCCTACACATGTTATCTGATGCATCTCGTGATCCAGCTCCATCCCCATCACTTTCAGAAAGACTGCATGGCGGCAGCTTAATTCATGTCCTGTTGTAGGCTAGCCTACATGCTGATCATTATCACTAGTGGTTTAGACGCGATTTTTTTCTCTCCCTTTCTGTTTTCGTTAGTCTTAACTTTTTTTTTTTACTCAAGTAACTTAGCCTAAAATGTATCCAGTGCAATATAATAAGTTAAAGGTGCTCTAAGCGATGTTGGGTAACGTCACTTCTGTTGATGTTCAAACAAAACAGAGAGCTAGCTTACTACTCCTTCCCCCTCCCTCCCGTGCAATTGAAACTCTCCTAAATGCACATCTCGACGGTGATTGGCTTGAACAGTTTTTTTTTTGTTTTTATGATCCAGACTAGGGCTTCAAAATGATCGTAATCGTAATCGCAATATGAACCAACACAATTACCTAATCGCAAAAGCTACAAATAATCGTGCACAGTTCATTTTAGTCACATTTCTGACTTTTATATTAATGTCATCCTCTTTGATGTGCCACTTCTCGTTGGTGGGTGTGCGTAGTGCTTGAAGGGCACAGGAATTCTGATTGGTGAGCTTCACAGTCCATCGGGGTGCTGTGCTTGTGCACTGGTCGTGTGGGGTGGCACAAATTAAAGAGACATTTGGAATATTGAACTGAATCAGATCATTCACATTCAAAAATCATATCGCAAATCATAATTGCAATCCCAGTATATGTCAGAAAAATTTCCCCAAATCAAGCAGCCCTAGTCCACTGGACCAAGTTGTTTTTGTTGCCGTTTTTGGAGCCTAGGCTGTCCAAAGAGACCGTGATTTTTTTTTACAGTGTATTCAGGGCACAGGCGGCTAGCGGATGGTGAGGTGATGTTTGCTGTATCTGACAAAAAATATTTTAGCTTAGAAACCGCGTATCATCGCTTAGACTAGAGCACCTTTAAAGCAACACCAAATAATGTTTTGTACCTTACTGTATAAGAATGTTTCAAAAATCGTTTCAGTGGTTCTCGTAACAGGGTGAATGGCACTGTGCTTTGCGACCCTCTATCGACTATAACCGCACTATGTAAGTTTGCCAGATCGGGTAGCGCATCTGTAGTTCGATGGAATGAGACATAAGAAACTACAAATTTGACTTGCATCTGATGTCGCAATACATCGTACTTTCATAAAATCATGCAACATAGTCTACCTTGCCTGTGGACATCGTTATTTGCAAAGCCTGTGCTGGATAAACAAATAGTGTGTGCGCGACAGTGGAAAAGTTCTTTGGTGTTGCTTTAAGTGGGTAGATCAAGTCCTTTGTTTTGAACTGTCTTTCATTTAAGAGCCTGATTGCCAAGGGAACAAATGATTTGCTGAACCTAGTGGTTTTTATCTTTCTTTAGAGCATCCTTCCTTTGCCCCGCTGACTGACTTGAAATGTATTGTGTAGTGGATGAGTAGGGTCTCTGAGGATGGGCTCAGCTTTGCTCAATATTAGATCTTTACACAAATCAACAGCCGACGTCTGATCACACCCACTGACTCTACTAGCCATTTTGGCCATGCGCTGCAGCTTGTCCTGAACTTGCTTGCACATGTTACCAAAAACACAAATCAAATCAAAGGACAAGATGCTCTGGAAGACGGCTTTATAAAACAGCTGCAAGAAATAACAGTCAACATTAAAACTATTTAATTTATTCAGGAAAAACATCCGTTGTTGCAGCTTTTTAACTTTGGCGGTGGCACATTTATCAAACTTCAGCTCATCATCAATTTCAATTCCTAGTATTTATGTTTTGACTCTCTCTGTATTGTTAACAATAGTATGTTGTATCTCTCCTGTGTGACATCTATAATCAATAATCATTTATTTTGTTTTACTCTCATTCAAAGCCAGAAAGTTGTCCAACTACTTTAACCCAGATCCTGATCATCTGGATTCTAAAACCTAGGGGAGAAATGCACTGAACATGAACCCTACGTCATAAGACTGACAGACGATCAGAGGCCAGGATTGCGATATTGTCACATGCTAATCAGCTATTGTCTTGTCAGTTCACAAAATCTTAGATGCCCTGGCAGCATGCTAATAATATGTCAGCTGTCATAGCACAATTTGGAGACCTGTCATGACAGTGACAAAGCAACTGTGGTGAATGGCTTGCAGTGCCGAGGACATCACAGCAAAAGTTTACAGCTAGTTTGCAGCTGCACTAACATCACATGACAGTGCTTATACTGTAACATCACATTTTCAGACGTCACATTCTTCCACAGCAAGTTACATCACCATAAAGAATTCTAAGTGGAAATGCAAACCTGACTGTCATACAGCTTGCATCCCATATCTCCATGGTGATCTACCTAGCACTGTGTGTCATTTTCAAATGAATGTCCATGAAGTGCATGAAGCTTGTCATTACGGTGACTCAGATGAATAAAGCGTGTGCAATCTGGATGGCACTTTTGTCAGAAATTACAGGCGCTGAGCCATGTGCCATTATTAATATGGGAGAAAGGATAACCTATTTGTTAAAGGGTTTCAATGGCATAGCACACTTAAGAGAAGATGGAGAGCAGAAACACAAGCGATGTTTGTGCCCTGCATGAAATATTTTTCAGAATTTGCAGACAGAACTGTTGATGTGATTTTCTGTGTGTATGTGTGTGTGTGTGTGTGTGTGTGTGTGTGTGTGTGTGTGTGTGTGTGTGTGTGTTTGTGTGTGTGTGTGTGTGTGTGTGCACTTGGATGTGTGATGTGTGCTTTGCTTCATTTCACCAAGGTCATAAAATTCCTCCACATTGGCATTCATGCGTTATATCCACCAGACCTAGGAGTATGAAATACCACAACCTTGTTATGGCATTTGAAATGAGCTTTTCAAAATAAAAATTAAAACCTTTTGGCAAGCAGCTCTACTATTATGAAAGAAAGCTTGTAATCATGCATCAAAGGGCCAGGTTTCTTGCTCCTCCTTTGATGACCACAAAGGCAGAATCCCTTGTGAGTTTGGGGACAAATCAGGACATTTTCCTCTTTGATGACGAGGCACAGACTCACCTGTATGAAGGATCTGGCTAATATATACCACAATGCTGTTAAGATATGAAATGCTTGGTGTAAGTACAGAGAAAACAGAGTTTGATGTCCATTCCATTGTATTAAGGACAGAATACCAGCTGGCTGCTTTTTCTGTCATAGTCCAGTTTGGATCTGTATTTTGAGTCAATGTCCTCTTTTTGGAGGAAATTGGCTTCAATCAAGTGTAGCAGGGCGAGGTTTTGGAGGACGGCACTAAGAGCCAATCACTGTAGCCAGACTATGCCACCCTGGGCCTAGCACCCAGGGAATGAGTTAAGAGAACACATAATTGCACCATTGCACACAGGTTCGTATACACGAGGCAGAGACGTGAATTCCAGTGAAAACATGACCAAGTTTATTTAACTGAAGCCAGGGAAAAGGAAGGTGGAGGGGGGATAGCTGCAAAAAGACATGAATACTAGTCTGGGTTAGGAAAGTACAAAAATATTTATTATGTTTTCTTGTTGCACTTTTGTTTATTTAAAATGATCACGACTAACAGACAGGTTTCATAGGGGAGGCATGATGGAGTGCAATGAGCAAGGCAGGGGCTTACCTGGGGGAGGCAGACTACTGATAATGTGCTCTAGAGCCCACACACATGCACACGCACACAGCAAGAAAGCTCAAATAGTAACACCGCAGACCACAGCAAACATTCTGATAATTCACACCAAAATGTGCATCTTTACTGCACCACCACTAGGTGACTGACTAGCCTCCCACCAGCGAGAACCCTGCCTGGCAAATTAACAAACAGTTAAAAGTTGTTGCCCCCAGACTCTATGGAATAGACAGACACTGGATAACTAAGATAAAAGTAAAGTAAAACAAAAGGGTACAAGTACAATGCAGGCAGTTGCCAAGTACAAGCAAAGCTAAACAGTAACAAAACAAAAATAAGACAAGACAAGACAGCAGCACGACCTACGCGGATAGAAAAGCCATGCTACCTATACTCTTCTCTATACCAATTTTCCCAATGACAGCAGATAAGTATAGTATAAGTATATATACTTTTTTGATCCCGTGAGGGAAATTTGGTCTCTGCATTTAACCCAATCAGTGAATTAGTGAAACACAAACAGCACACAGTGAACACACAGTGAGGTGAAGCACACACTAATCCGGTAGCAGTGAGCTGCCTGCTACAATGGCATTTCCGGGGGCAGTGAGGGGTTAGGTGCCTTGCTCAAGGGCACTTCAGCCGCAGCCCACTGGTCGGGGCTCGAACCGGCAACCCTCCGGTTACAAGTCCAGAGTGCTAACCAGTGGGCCACGGCTGCCCCAATGAGGACAGCATATCCATCCATCTACAGGGCCGACGGTCGGTAGACCCCAGTACTCAGACGAGGGACAACCAGTGGAACCTCCTGAGCTTCTTGCTGTAGAGCTCCTTAAGTAGCACATGGTTGGCCTAATTGAATGATTCCCACCCACTCATTAGGAAAAAGCAAGCAAGCAGACAAGGTCTGCCTGCTACACAAGCAACATCCATAGGGTGTGGCATGACATTGCAAACCGGATTGATCACTTTCTTTTTTCAGGATTCCTTTTAACAAGCAGAGCATCCCCAGACTATCACACTCCCTCCGCCATCTTTGACGGATTGAGTCAAACCACTCCAGCATTTGGTCAATGTCTCACAAATGTTCTTTGTAATTTATTCGCCTTAGATATGTCTGTTCATAATACATATTTCAAGTCTTCCTCTGTCGTCTCTGTATTCTTTTGCCCATGTATCAGAGTAAGAGAGGGCACAATGTGTCCTTAGGATGAGAATTGCATTGGCCATCAAAGGTTTAGACGTGTATTAAACAATAGGACAGACTGGTAAAGCTGTGGTAAATATTACAAGAAACTACAATTAATCTGACTCCATAAATTTAAGAACTTGACCTTAAATAATTACCAATTAGTTTATCAACTATAGCAGAGTAGTGTCATGGCATACGAGAATAAATATATAAAAATGGTGGGAATTAACTATTTATTTACCAGTAAACCATAAAGGTAGATGTCACTTAACATCGAATGTAAGGTAAAACTCAGATAGGCATACTGTAGCAATAGAACAAAGTAAGCTTAACAAACTTAAATAACAAAGAAAGGAGAGAAAGAGAGAAAAAAGAGAGACCCAGAGGTCAGAGAAAGGACATACATTTACAGAGATTTCAGAAGTGACAATCAAACCAATTTCTCTTTTTGAGAAATTGACTGTGTGTTAAATAGTTACCCCTGGCACCCCTGTGTGGTGAGGAATGTTCTTTGTTTGAGTCTGTTGGTAGTCACATCAACAAGTCAACCTTGCTGTGAATTTGCTGTGTGCTTACATTTCACCTAAACAAATGCTTTTATATCAAATTGCTTTTACCTCAATTCAAAGATGAGTCTAGTTTTATAAGTTCACTTTTTCGGGTGTCTATTCTGACGTTTTTCCTTTTGATTGGCACTGAATGACTGTGAAGCCCTGCCTTCTGCCTTCATTGATTTCTATTGCAAGGCTGCTTTAGCGCACTGAAGGAGAGTGCAGCACTGCAAGGATAAACCTGAATGTGTCCTGTCTTAGTGCTGCTATTGAGTGGGCACATTTGCAGGTGGGCTCAGTGGCCCTGCCTAATTCTGTGTCTGATGAATGAGAAAGTTCTTGCTTTGTGCAAAGTCCAATGAAAAGAGGCCAAGGGAGTGGAGTGAAATGTTATGCACAAAGTCACTTTGTGCAAATGTCGGTGAACCATGACCGTGAAGGAGGGCGACAACTTTGTTTTGGAAATTGCATTAAACGTTGAGTCAGAACAAACAACCGTAGTAGGAGTTACTGAACCCAATCAAAAAGTCACCGCTCAACTCAGTGGTGGCAATTAACTCTGTCTGGCGTCCACTTTCCCTCCTCCTCTTTTCAATCCAAGCCTTTTCACCAGTCCATCTTTGCATCCCAGTTTTGGTCATGGAACAGAGAAGATCCCACCATGCTCACAGGTGTGAGGGGGATAATAACAACATCACCCTTGAATATTGGTCAGGCCCACAGTCATATTCACACTGTAATGCACTTGTGATGAAGATGAGGTTCATTTAGATCTAGATTTGCTTGTCTTATTATCTCCACATATGAATTATGCTCTGTTGCGTGCCAGCGTGTTCAATCGATAGTCATTTAGGATTGCCTCAGGGTGGAGAGATAGGCCCTACTACTTTGAAGCTTTTTAGGTCTAATTGCACAGGTGTGTAAAGAATTACAGTGGTTATGTTTTGAAATACTGAATAATGTAAGTATTAATAGAAGATGGCAGTACATTTCCCAAATTACTCAATACAATTCTAAATAGAAAGCTACTAATATGGCATGCATGATTTATCATATTCTATTCTTAGACCTTTGAGAACATGTGTAGGCCTATACTGCATAGTTTTAACCAGGGCCGGCACGAGGCATAAGCGAACTAAGCGGCTGCTTGGGGCCCCCTGTCGAGTTTCTTTTTTTTTTACATAATAAATAACGTAAACAAGTGACATCAACGAATGAAGAAATGAAACTATTAATAATTCAAAACAAGAAAATTCTGATTTCATGATCAATATGCCCGCCTACCTCTACTGTGTCTGCCAGCCTTTGAGTCACGCGCATAAATAGACACCTCTGGTGCAATTCGTGCAGACACTGCATCAAGTTCAAAAATCGGAAGAGACTGTATGTTAAGACAAGTCACAAAAAAGGACGTATCCTTCTGGTGACGAAAACAGAAAAAAGAAAATGACAGAGGAGGAGAAAAACGAGCAAGATACAGGTATGTTTGCATGATTATTTACAGTATGTTTTGTGCTTGAGGTAGCTAGCTAGCATGATCTAATAAGCCATCACCAGAGCTAAATCCCCACCATCAACAGAGAAATGTCTCCCATTAATATATATTTATCTAGGTGTATTTCAGATGTCAAGGATATTGGAATTGTTTTGGACGTTCAATCAAGCATGTACCCTAGCCATAGTGGGCTTATGTTGTAAATTAAAGTTAGCTAGCTGACTGAAGTGGACATTAGCACTACAGTAGCTACATGAAAACGTAGCTGAAGGCAAATTTACCACAGAGGGATTGTGATGATAGTTTGTGATGAAAGTGTTGATAGTTTATTACTGTTCTATAATATGTGACATAGTGGTAAGTCTGATAGCAACAGCAGGCTAAGCCCAGGCTCCCAGTCCTAACCCCAACCCACTGACTAGCGCGAGTCTGGGCATCGGTAACGTTCCAGCTTCATAGGCAAAAATGGAACAGTACGTGCGCTCTGCTCTAAGATCTTTGGAGAGAGATGGTAGTGTTTGAGAAAATATACCATGTTGGGTGGGGAGACTCCTGTGATGAAAATAGACTTAAATTGGATTAAGATAGTGGCGAGTGATGTAGCGGTGCTACCCTAATATTTAGGCTGCAGTAGATCACCATGTTAAGCGTTCACCATACTGCAATTAAGTATAGGACTGCTTTTGATTATGCCTCATTTGCCAATAGAATATGAATTGTTACATGTGGAATTGCTTGTTGATGAGTGTAAGTAATGATAGCAAAATAAACTCATTCTGCTCGATCAAATATGCACTTATGCAATATTTTTTTTTTCAGAGACACTGTTGAAGCACTGTTGAAGTTGGAGCACATCTCTACCTCTACCTAACTCTACTTCATCAAGTGTCTGCCTCCATGGCTGATGACACAGAAGGTGAGGTTTTCTTGATGGCAAATGGTTACATAGCCTGTTAATATGACATGACACATTTAACATAGTTTTTGTTTTATTTATTTATGTATTTATTTAATCATTGCAGGTTCGTCCACTGCAGAGTTGCAGATGCTTGAAAGCCAGGAACGAAGTAGGAATAAGTATCTATTTTTTGGGACATTTTTATTTTTGATTATTAATGTTTGTCTATTTTGGTTTTATTTTGTAGTTGAAGATTGCTCATTTAATGCACATTTGCGGATTTGTTCTGCAAATCTGTTGAAAAACAAGTCATTAAACTGATGTACTTGTTTACAACAAATACAAATGCTGTTGTATTTTGTTATAAGTCAATTGAACTTCAGTAAACCACCCTTAGTACTTCACTTTGAATATGAATGTTTCAAATAAATCTGTGATTTTAGTACCCTCTAAGATTAAAAGGTGACAGGGTTGGTGTAAATAACAACTATATTAATACATTGGTTTACCAAGCACATGGGGCCAGAAGTCTAGAGCGGAGCCCCAAAACATTTTTGGCATGTGAGCAAGGATGGATTACTGAATGAGCCTACCGAGTCCTTATGCATCTGTGTCCAGGGGGACAGTAGTTCATAATCAGTAACTATATTAATACATAACCTCACTGTATTAATTTATAATATAACATTATAGTGTGAAGTCGTCAATTATCGCCAAGCACAGGTGACTCTGCATTGTGGGAGGGGGCCCCCAAATCAAATTCTGCTTAGGGCCCCCAAAAGGCTCGGGCCGGCACTGGTTTTAACATCAATTAGCTGTTCAGAGGTAAACTGCAACACATAAACACACATGTAAAAACCAAATGCCTTCATGTGATATACTTTTCAAAAACATGAGCGTTGGCTGGTTTGGTGCAGGGAGATGTGATCACTTCCAATTACCATTTACAACCACAACAAATTACAAATCAATTCGTTATGATGACCATCTTCACTCTAATGCAGGAAAGGCTTTCCGCTGATCAGTCAGTTAAGCATGTTTACTTCACTGAAGCACATAACAAATAAATTATTCAGCGTATAACAAATCGATACCTCTGACTGGTTGAGGGGTAATGATCATTGATTTTTGTGTGGATTTCAAACTTGGAAAGTATGGTTCTCCCACAGAAGAGAAAACACTGACTCCAAGACTCACCGGCTAAGGAATCAAAACAACACAGCTTCATTTTGAGTTGTGCTTACAGTAGTAATGAAATAAGGTAACCAAACCATCAGTTTAACAAGGATCGGAGAAAAATACAGATGATTCGAGACATGGGGTTAGAGAGATCAAACAGAATGACCAGGTTATTCCATCAATGATTTTTTTCTTCCCTGATGGCACCGGCATACTCCAAGATGACAATGCCAGGATTCATCGGGCTCAAATCGTGAAAGAGTGATTCTGGAAGCGTGAGACATCATCAGAGGCGGACAGATACCCTTTGCTAAATTTTACTCAAGTACAAGTAAAAGTACAACAGTCAGATGTCTACTTAAGTAAAAGTACTGAAGTACTTGTTTTTAAAAGTACTTGAGTATCAAGAGTAGGCTAGCCTACATTTTCTAAATATTGCATTACTACTGCCACTGTGCTTACATTTATGTACAGAAACGTCCTACATGGAGTTATGAAAAATGTTAATGTTATTACCTTGGAGAATGTAAAAGGAATTGAAAGTAAAATCAAGTCATTTTCATCTTTTTATCATGTTGCCAGGGATGGACAGTATTTCTAATACATGTATTTAAAATACGTATTTCAAATGCAAAATACTATTTTGTAATTGAAACACTTGAAGCGAAAACTATCATTAACTTGTTCAGAAAATTGAAATAGTCTGGCGAGGTGGGGCCACAGGTTGGCACATTCCCGGGATGGACATGCTGCGTCTTCATCCATTGTTTTGTCCATGGTTTCGTCTCTTATCTAAATCTGACCATGGAGTTGACTTTGGCGAAAAGCTGAAGGTGATTGCTGATAGGCTGTCCCAATCAGTGTTGCCTGCACAATCAATCACGTTTGAGAGGGAAACAACAAATTGAGGGTTCCGAGATTTTTCTTTTTTTCTTTTTTTTAGAAGAAGTAGCCTAACGGGTACTCACAGTTAAGGATAGAAATTTAGTGGAGTAAAGAGTACAATATTTGTCTCTCAAATGTACTTGAGTAAAGTCATGAGTACTCCCCAAAAATGATACTCGAGTAAAGTACAGATCCCTCAAAATTGTACTCAAGTACTGTACTCAAGTAAATGTACTCCGTTACTGTCCGGCTCTGGACATCATACCACCACACAGTCCAGACCTTAACCCTATTGAGAATCTTTGGGATGTGCTGGAGAAAACCGCACAGTGGTCCGAATCTCCCGTCATCAATACAAGATCTTGGCGAAAAATTAATGCAACACTGGACGGATAGAAATGTTGTGACATTGCAGAAGCTTGTGGAAACGATGCTACAGCGAATGCGTGCTGTAGTCAAAGATAAAGGCGGTTCAACAAAATAATAGAGTGTTTGCCCTTTTTTTTGGCCAGGCAGTGTAAATTCATTTATTTTATGCCCCGCATGGATAAAATTCCATGAAACTTGGCATGTCAGGTTAATCATACACATGGAATTTGGTGCAGTTCAGAACATCTCCACTGAAGATAGGGGTGATAACAATATCACATTTTCATTTTTTACTGGGAGGGTGCATATCACAAATAAGTGGTTATGTGCTACGCTAGTGGCGGTTATAATAAGACATTACAGTTAACGGCAGCCTTTCTTGTGGACAAGGGGTACCGTGGAGAATGCTCAACTGTTTGAGATGTCTGTGATTGCGGCAGCTGGATAAAGTCCATTTCAGCCTGACAGGTGTCACTGGGTTATTTATAACCACTCTGTTTCTTTGTATTGATTGTGTTGACAAACTCAGTTTCAGCCTGAAGATCTCGGCGCAAGTGAACTGTGATTTGATCGATACTACTGACCCATCAGACAAGACATGTGTGACCATTGTTATGCTTGTGGTTGTTTGGGTCAACAGTGGTGTGGAATCTTAAAAATCAGCAATATCCATGTCTTAGATACATCAAATTACATAGTAGGGCAGTTTTCCCAATACTACCCATATAAGACATTTTGATAAGCAATATTCACAATGCAAATTCTAATCCTGTCAACAATGTATTTATATCAAAACATGTCAGACCTCATGTACAGCCACTAAAGCTGTTCAATGTGTTGCTGAAACATACTGATGGAGGGTCATCAATAGCCCTGCAGTCTATCTCACATTGCAATAAATGACCAGACAAATGTGTTTGTGTGTGTCTATTGTATACATCACCTGGTCTTAAATACACTGAAATGTCAAGTTGTAAATGTCAGTAGGTCTTGGTGCAGTGTGACTTCATTTGTCAGAACCCATTTCCGTCTGCTTGTCTTGAAGAGTGACTGACCGCTATGTGTGTGTGTGTGTGTGTGTATCTGTGTGTGTGTGTATCTGTGTGAGTGTATCTGTGTGTGCATGTGAGTGTGTGTTGCAGTGAAGCATTAAATTGCACTGTGCCGTGAGTGTTCACGACACTCTGCTCTGTCTCTGAGTTCAGCGGTGCTCACCACCGTCCGTCTCAGCCCTGACAAATGATGCTCATGCAGGTCTAAGAATATCCCGACGCTTCTTCACCTCAGCGCAGGGGCCAACACTCATCCATCAGCGCAGCCATTGTGAGGGTCTGAAAGAGTAGCCCATCCTTCAGTAGGAGACACGGTTATTTTGTCTATGCAGTGCAGCCTTGGTCTGCTGGACCATGTTGGAGTTACCCAGCAGTAGATACAGTAGATAAATAGATAGATAGATAGATAGATCAATAGATAGATAGATAGACTTTATTCATCCCAAGGGAAATGTTAAAGTACATCAGGGTTCTTCAGGGTCAGCTCCAATACAGCTGTCATGGCTAAATTAGTTTAGCACTCAGGCTAGAGTTATTATAAAGTGTAATAGGTGGGCTTCACCCTGGTTCACACTCACTTGATTAATGAGTAACACCATGTGGTGTCAGTTTTTCTTAGATGTGGGTGTTCTGAATGGACCTTTTCTTCGTTCCCGTTTTCTGGTAAAGAATTACTATGATTTATGTGACATTGTTTGTGATATGTGAGTAACACATTTGCCGCAACTGGAAGATATGAGTTCTTGCAGTAGTTCAGTTCTTTCAGCAGGTGCGGCCCTCTTCTAATGGTCTATATTGACACTGACGAGCTAAAGATCCATACCATCTGTAAAGATAACATCCTATTGTTTTTCAAAGGGGGACACTTCAAAGGATCTCTACATGACCATCCTGACCAGTAAGCGTTTGTCTGCTTATCAAGTTATCCCATACTGAATGCAGGTGAGGTTGTGTCAGAGACCGGCTTCACCTGTATGGATCTGTGACTTAGCTTTCACATACTGTGTGTGGCTTGACAGCTGATGTTAAGCTCTGAGAATGTGCTAAGAATATATCCTAAAACATAGTGACGTGTGGTTAGGTATATATACTGTAGATATAAGTATATATACTCTTTTGATCCCGTGAGGAAAATTTGGTGTCTGCATTTATCCCAATCCGTGAATTAGTGAAACACACTCTAAGTAGTGAAGCACACACTAATCCCGGTGCAGTGAGCTGCCTGCAACAACAGCGGCGCTCGGGGAGCAGTGAGGGGTTAGGTGCCTTGCTCAAGGGCACTTCATCTGCTTTCTACTGGTCGGGGTTTGAACCGGCAACCCTTCGGTTACAAGTCCGAAGCGCTAACCAGTAGGCCACGGCTGCCCCGAAGGTCAGTTGAAGGTCAGTTGCTGGTGAGGCACTGGACAGTAGCAGCCAGATTTACACACCATATATGAAGGACATAAGCAGTTGACTAAATAGGCTGTTGTACAATAAATATGATAAGGCACCAATATGTTTAGTTACAGTAGCGTAACATTAGCACATCCCTTAAACAAGTGCCTTGCAACAACATTGCACTACACTTTACTGCAGAAATGCAGTATTTTGGCCATTAAACTGCATTGTACTGCATTGTCCTGCAGGGGAGAAAATATATATATAGTCGGATAAAGCTTTGCAGTAAAGTGTAGTACAATGTTGTTGCAAGGCACTTCAGCCTCCACTCCCTACATGTCCCTGCCAGAACATGTTCCTCTATCCAGCTCCTCAGCATTGAAAACACTCTTTCCAAGCCCATCTGATTAATGTTTATGCAATTACAATGCTCTTGACTAGCTATATCAGGTGTGTGCGGCTAATTGCCATCAAAGTGCAATTGATGAGCCCAATCAGTTATGCAGAGCAGAGGAATAAGGAGGGAGCTCAAGCAGAGGGGACAGAGGCAGGACTGTCAAAATAGATTAAAAACTCGGGGGTGCATGCCCATACCATGTACCATGGGGACCCAGGTTCGAATCCGACCTGCGGCCATTTCCCGATTCCCACCACATCTCTCTCTCCCACTTACTTCCTGTCACTATTCACTGTCCTGTCCAAATATAGGCAAAAAGCCCAAAAAGTATACTTTCAAAGAAAAAAAAGAAACTCTATAGCAGAACATAGACCTATCAGCAAAACCAATATGAGGTTATGACAGAGCAGTCACTCATCACTCCCACACTCAGACGCAGAGCTCTGCAAAAAAGCCTCTATCTGCAACATCATGCTGAATTTTAAACTGCACGCTCCCATCTCCCCTGTACACAGATGCACTGAGGTGTGTGTGCAGACGCACTGGGGCTTGTAGTTTGCAATGCCAACTCATTTTACTTTCATAACACTGTAAGCATTTGCAACATCATTGTACCACATGCTGTATATAAGACTACTCTCTCTGGCCAAGAGACTGGCCAAGTATGTTTGTGGAAAAACAGAGTCTACATTCTGTATCTATGGTCTCGTTCCAATGCCAGGATGCCAGTCTAATAGATTAGACTGTGTGGACTGATTGCCGCCTAGAAGGCTGCTGAAGTAATTTAGAAAGCAAACCTGCCTTTTGAATTCTGACATTGCTATTGGTCTCAGTGAGTGATGAAATAAATGCCCATCAAAGCAGGTCTCAGAGCTGTGACCTGCAGGCTTCAGCTATAAAAACTGCTCACATACATTTTGAGAGATTAATTATTCCTATCTCAGTAAGCTGACTATACAGCTGACTGACAGAAATTTACCTGACTTCAAAAACACACAAAACATGCACTTTTTATACAAAGATGTAGACACACACACACACAAACACTGTCATACAACAGTGGTGTACAGTTTCATGAACACTCACACACACATACGCACACATTTTACTGTGATATTTTACATACGCCTCACTCCTGTTCTTTCTCTCTTTCTGTCTCCCTCACTCTCTCTCACACACAAACACAAACACAGGCACATACACACACACACACACATACACACACACACACACACACACACACACACACATACTTCCACCCTCAGTCATAGCCAGCTGGTTGCCCATATGCCTCAGCTTCGCCCTCCTGTAAAATGACTCACAATTATCCCCTAGTCAAAATGCAATTACACCTTGTGCTGCATATTGTGCACTTTGAGAGTGGTGGTAATTTAAATGCATGACAGCCCCGGCAGGCCACCCACAGCTTCCACCGTTGACATTGCTGAGTCTCTCTGTCTTTCTCCACACACGCACACACACACACACACATAGACTCTCCTTGTGGATATAAGGTTTGGTGGACAAATGCACCGCCCATTTACTACACTTTTCCCCATATAAATATCGTCTGGTTCTCAATAGCTCTTCCTCTTTTGTAACAGACTAATGTTCCCTTCCTCTTGGAGCCTGTGGTGGAAGTGAGATTACAGTCCCTACTGTTGACAGACCTCATCAATACAGGACAACAGTTAAAAAAACATTATTTGGAACCCCATAAATATTTTGCAGTTGCGGCATGGTGTTAAACTGGATATTTCTTATGAGATAGCTTAACATTTGTATGATGCGGTCTTAAAAAAACGAATGCCTGATGACTAACAGCTTTCCTATTTTCTTTCTCTATAAAAGCTGTCAATTGTGCTTCTTTTCAGCCCTGTGCAGCTAATGGCATTGCCATTAGGTTGTCAGAAGAGAGTTTGAATTTGGCAAACAGCACAGCAGCGCATCCCCTGTGGAGTGGATCTGGGCTACAGCCATTCCACTTTACAGCCAGAATCATTCCCTGGTTAGGGAAATGGTAAGATTGGATCATTTGGATGATTGGTAGTCACCACAACATACCAGTTCCTGAAACAGTCAGTGCACCTCATTGTAACTTTGTATAAAAGTGTCTGCTAAATACACAACAAATTTTAACTTATAACTTATAACTGTATAGTTGTCTTTGCCTGTTGCTACCAGCCCTATGTGCAGCCATACAGTAGATTAGCCACAAGTGTGCTTGGATGGTTTCTAGCCAGTGGCTTAATACAAGCCAAATGTGTGGGTGAGCACCATTTTCAAAAATTTGTACTGACTTGTACAGATTTTATTTCCCTCACTGAGTTCAACTTCAAAACATATGCCAATGAGATGGAAAACGTTGTGTTGTCTTGGGTTTTGTGCATAGCAAGTAGTGGCAAACAATGTAACTGGCCCAGACCTTGCCTGTTAACAGTAGCTAGCTAACATCAAAATGCTAGTTGCTCCTTAACATCATGACTAAAGACACAGCAAAAATTATTTGTCATACCTTAATGTCATGAATGTAGGCACAGTGATTTTCTACTTTTCATAGTTACATTTTTTTCAATCATATTTTCAAAACTGCATATTTGACAAGAAAGTAAAAACCTCCTATGATTGATTATGGTCTTCAAACGACCTTTTAACCCTATGTCACATGGCCTGAAAAACAACTGCAAGCAAGTCATATAAATGTTCCATTCTAGCTGCAAAAGTGACAGCAGCTGCTTTAATGCCTTCTCTATAGCCATCGGGAGCTAGCTAAGTCAGTTCAGAATGCTGCCTTGTTATGGGTTGTTGTTTGCCATCATGCACTGTTGAAGTTATGGAGGGAAGCAACAATAGGACATTTCCATCACTGCAGGAGAGGAACAAAATTACAAGGCATGTTCATTTCCTCTGAATTGTTCAATTCCTGTGATTTGTAGGCTACAATGCTTGCGAACCCTCCACCATGTATAGCCAGCTGCCTTTGTCTAACTGTGAACAAAGCCAGGTGAACAAGCTTGTTTTGTATGTTTTCACACTTGATTATAATTTGTAGAGATACAGTATCTTTCGTGACCACAGACAAACACAGACAGTACCAGAAGTGCTCGTATTTTAAATCACTAAGAGTAAAAAAAATAAAAAAATCTATTTTCCTTTTTCTGCTCCAGCGTTGCACACACCTCCCATCTCCCTTTGACTCCTTTAGGACTTGCGTGACAAAGACCACTAATGCAAGAAGGAAGAGGAGAGGGAGGAGGATGAGGAGGAGAGGTGTTGTGTGTTTTTTCTGTGAAGACGAAGCACAGGGTGTGTGAAGGGCAGCCCTCCCGAGGGGGCTCTCTCGTCTCAACCGCAGCAGTTCCCCTACACCGGGGGCCCTGTTTGTCTGCCGTATGTGTGCAGATCAAGTGACGAGGTTAAGAGCTCTAAAGAGGACAGACGTGCAGAGGAGGGTGTGAGTAAATACGAGAGAAATGCAGGATGATGGTGGGATGATGGAGAGGGAGAGAGAAACAGCACTTGAGAGCGAGGGAGGCAGAGAGAGAAAGAGAGAAAACTATATCAAGGGAGATGCCAGAAGCCTTTTTGTGGACACCAGATATGTAGTCTGTAAGTGCAACAGATCGCAGGTTATTTCCAGTGTTGGGAGTAATGCGTTACAAAAGTAATGTAATTACTGTAATATATTGCTGTTTGCGGTAACGCGGTAATGTAGGCATTACAAAAAAAAAAATTGGGTAATATTTTACTGGGTACAAACTTCAGTAACGCGAGTTACAATGCATTTTAACCCAAAATTAAGCAGTGTTTTGTTTTGATACATATTCGCAAACACCACCACGAGAACAACAGAGGACAATCCGAGCAAAATAGTAGAACGTTATTACATTACATTACATTACATTACATTACATTTGGCTGACGCTTTTTTAGCCAAAGCGACTAACAACATGGTAAACAGTTTAAGTTTTAGAGCAATTCTCAACAATTTTAGGACAATTTAAAAACATTAGAGTACAGTAAGGATAAGTGCATCAGTGAGTGCTGTTTTTAACAGTTACTTGTCAGTTTAAGACGGCTGGTGAGTGCTAGGATCAGTAAGACTTGTTGTTGGTGTTGCTATGAGAGGAGATGTTCTCTAAAGAGCTGGGTCTTCAGTAGTTTTTTGAAAATGGAGAAGGATGTCCCTGCCCTTGTAGGAACTGGCAGTGTGTTCCACCAACGAGGAACAACAGATGAGAAAAGTTTGGATTGGCTTGAGCGCACTGGTGGTAGAGCTAGACGCCGTTAGTCTGAGGAGCGAGCGGTCTGGAGGTAGCGTATGTCTGTATGAGGGCATTCAAGTAGGTGGGAGCAGAACCGGAGACTACTTTGTAGGCAAGTGTTAGAGCCTTGAATTTGATGCGGGCCGCCATAGGTAGCCAGTGTAGCTGGATGAGCAGCGGGGTAACATGTGCCCTTTTGGGTTGGTTGTAGACCAGGCTGGGAGACCTGTCAGGAGGGCATTGCAGTAGTCGAGTCGTGAGATGACTATTGCCTGAACCAGAAGTTGGGTAGCATCTTGAGTCAAGTAAGTCCTGATTTTCCGTATGTTGTAGAGTGCGAAACGGCATGACCGGGCGACTGAGGTTGTCGAGAACAACTCCTAGATTTCTTGCAGTCCTGGTAGGTGAAACAGACAGGGAGTCAAATTTGATGTTGATGTCGTGGTGTATGGTAGGTTTAGCTGGGAGGACCAGCAGTTCAGTCTTTGAGAGGTTCAGCTGGAGGTGGTGTGCCTTCATCCATGTAGCTATGTCTGAGAGGCAATCCGAGATCCGTGCTGAAACCAAGGGGTCATCAGGTGGAAAGGACAGATAGAGCTGTGTGTCGTCTGCATAGCAGTGGTATGAGAAGCCATGCTTAACGGATAATCTGTCCCAAGGAGGTGGTGTAGATAACAAAGAGAAGGGGGCCCAGCACTGAGCCCTGGGGGACCCCTGTGGTGAGATGGTGAGGTGCAGATAGCTGACCAAGCCATGATACGTTAAACGAAGGTTCTGTGAGGTAGGATTCAAACCAGGAGAGAGCAGAACCGAGATTCCCATGTTAGCGAAGTATAGAGAGAAGGATCACGGTGATTAACCGCGGTCAAAGGCAGCCGAGAAGTCAAGCAGAATGAGTACTGATGACCGGCGGTCGCCCTGGCTTCTTTTAAGGCTTCTGTTACAGACAGCAGAGCCAAGCGGTAGAGTGGCCGCTTTTGAACCCAGACTGATTTGGATCCAGAAGGTTGTTCTGTGAAAGGAAGTCAGAGACCCGTTTGGAGACTGCTCGTTTAATGCCTTTGGATAGGAAAGGCAGGAATGAGACAGGGCGGTAGTTCTCGACTTGAGCAGGATTGAGAGAAGCTTTCTTAAGTAACGGTGTTACCCGGGCCATTTTGAACGCTATCTCCTGATACTGGTTGAAGATGACTGTGGCTGCAGCAGACTCGAAGTCGGACTCTATTTGCGGGATGGATATCAGCCTACGCTCATTATTTTTAGCTTGTCAGAGACAAGGATATGAAGAACATAATAGTGCACTTTGTGTGCGAAACCGAAAGATCTCACTATAGCACAAGTAATTTAATGAAACATCTAAAGTGGTGCCACGCTAATCTTTTTGATTCTTGATAAAACACAAACTATGCTCTTCTAGTGCATGTCAGCTTTGAGCTGTGAACTTGAATTGAAGAGAATAAAGGGATAAAAATGCAGAAAAAGCTTGTGTAGCCTGGCAGTGCCACCGCTCCCACGCACATCACACACTTTGCGTAGGGCACCAAAGGACAGAGGGGGCACCCAAATGTAACCAATGAATAGTAGCTTTACTGCAAACTGCGTTTCATTCTTCATCAATAACGTTTACAATGTCAGAATGCACTAACACCATGGTACATGCAAGTTTGATACTTTTTGGGTTCTCTCAATCTCCACCACGTAGTACTAGTAAAATGGAATTGGTGGGTCTTCAATAATTCGTTTTCCAAGCATTTACATGAAGCACATGATATGCCGAGTCGACAAAAAAAAAATCCATTCAGATAGCTAGGTGGATAGGCTACCAGGCTCATAATTCACTTTTATTTGCAAAACGAAATGTGAAGCAACATGTCATTGCATACTTTCCAAAGCAATAAAGGCTGCTTAAAATAACTTAACATTGTGCATATTATTGTTAATATTGTGCTATCAATGTAACTCAACAAACAAGGCTTGTAAACAAGAGCTGGCAAAAGGGCATTATGAGAACGTAAAGATCAATGCTCTTAAAGTGACACCATTTATAAGAAAACAGGATTTCTTCAGAAATTAATGTTTAAAAACACACTAATGGTCTGTAAATAATAGGCCTTTTATTTTACTTTAGGTGTTTGAGTTATCATTTAAATGTCACTCACTCAAAGCCACTCACTTAGGGCACCTTTAATGAGCAGACCTAGACTTTAAAGTTACAGTATTTATATCACAATTTACCAGACTTTGACTTTTTGTCGGTTTTTAACAATATTACTATGACTATGATTGTTCCTTGTATTACATCATGAGCACTGCGCCTATTGCATTCTACTGTTGTTAGACTTAAGCCTAGCTCAGTCATTATGCTATACCACATCTCCATCCAACAATGGAGATGTGGTATAGCATGAGAGCAATGAGCTGCATTGAGCGTAATAAACTGCATTTAGAATGGCAAATCCATATTTCTAGATATTTTGGTGAAAGTAACTTAAAAGTAATGCAATAGTAGTGTAATGCCTTACAATCCAGAGACAGTAATATTATAATGTAACAACTTACTTTGAAATGACCGTAATAAGTAATGCATAATACATTACGATTTTGAAGTAACTTGCCCAACACTGGTTATTTCTCAGCTCTAAGGGATGCCACTCTCATATATCTGACCCTGGGATGAAGAGAATGCAAGCCAAAAAAGAGAGAGATGATAATCCTCTAGAAATGTGATTCCACTGAGGGGAATAGGCTGTAACTGTCATAGGGAGGGTTTTCTCTCATTCTTCCTCAGCATCGCAGTCCAAAACCATAGAATCGGTTCATGGCCTGTGGACTCATCCCATAGAAATCTCTTTTAAGCAAAAAAAGAAAAAAAAAACACAGTTGGTGTTAAGGTATTCTAATACAATCACATTCCCTGTTCTTTTGCGTGTGCCCATTTTCTCCTGTATAATTCATGAGTGAATACATTTAAACATTAATATATACATATATGCATTGGACTCTACTGCATATTGCCTACCTGTTTATTTTAGCATATACGATTATATTATTAAAACCCTGTGTTTGGTAAAGCATATCTGTTCCGATGAATTATATTTTCCTTTTGAGCAACAGTGACACACAGTCACCAGATCGTGATGTGGTAGACGAGATCATTAACTAAATAAGCGCTACATCGCTTCACGACTGCAAAGCTGACAGACTCAATGATGAGGTTAAACTCGGCCGCACCACGTCTGCCTGGCCTGGTCCTCATTATGGGTAGGCATGTTAGGGACAGGCGACGTGTTAAGCCAGCCCTCATTACAGTCCCTGGGTGAGTCAGGTCATAACCTATTAAGGTCCGGGTTGAGGAATAGCATTCGCTTTTTTCTCTGAGGATAGTTTTTATTTTACTGTTTGATCTGAGAGGTGTGCACCAAAGGCAAATGATGTTCATTGATGTAGGCTTAATAATTCAAACTTTGATTAGATGATTTATCCTTGTCCTTTCACAAACCCTGGAGGAAGCTCTTGGAGTTGCCTACAGTACATACAGACAAACACAATAAATATGAAAAATAATTAGGGCCTTAATAGGGAATGAACCTTGAAATATGTGTACATTTTGGGCATCCACAAATGAAAAGTGTGTCATAAATCCTCTATCAAAACTTGTGTAATTATTACAGCACATATTACAGAGATTTATGTTTGTGGTAATTGAACACTGACAAATACTTTACCTCTCAATGCAATTTAACATTACAACTATCCATTGACATTGACGCTGATATATGGACAGCTATAAAGCAAGGATGTGCATCAATTTAAATGAAACTGCAGGCAGAGTTTATTGGCTTCATTAGCATGTTGGGCTGAAAATCACATTTGGTTGATTTCACCAAACGCAGTGGCATTGCTCCCGTGGCAGTGGTGCCTCTCGTCCTCCTCATGCCAGCTAGTCTTGCTCTAGTCATCTCCATCCGTCATGGATTTGTGACCTACGAGCATAGCTGGCATCCCCTCCCCATAAATAAATACAGGATGCAGTCACAGGGAGGAGGAATCAAGAGATAAATCACACTGGGGGAAGAAGTGTGAATGAGAAAGAACAGGTGTGGGATAGCACATAGAGATGTCTACCACCACCCTACCCTATCTATCCCCACTGGAGGTGAGACACAGTGTAAGGTGTCGCACACACAGACCTGGCCGTCCATCAGTCTGTTCCTGTAATGACCACCACTTAGATGAAAACACAGCTGGACCCGTGTCAGAGTTATCTCGACATGGTGGAGAGAGAGAGATGGAGAGAGGTGCATAGACACAATGTGGTAGGTGTCTCTTCTTTAGCTGTCTGGAAAGTGACATGAAGTCTGGGCAATCTGTTTGTGTGTGCGGCACAGATCTACCAGTCTCTCTCTCTCTCTCTGTGTTTATGGTATGTGTTTTGTTCTCAATACCAGAATCATATATTTAGGTTGTAGAAAAACAGACTTCAAAAAACATGGCATAGTCCGATTTAATCTTTAAATATGAAGACTATGAAGAATATATTAGTCACTACAGTTTTATTAGTTGATGAGGTCTCTTGATATATTGTATCTTGCAAATAATTGACCATGTACTTTTAGTTATGATAACTGTTCAATGGTCCTCTGTATTTACAGGTCTCTACACCAAGTACACTAGAAGTGCAACTAAAATCTTGAAAATATTTTGTGTGTGTGTGTGTCTGTGTCTGTATGTGTTGAAATCATGCAGCTTGCATGAGAAAGGTTTAAAAGTCACTCATATTTCCTGCTGAGCCTAAGGCCTAGCAGACTACTAAATTCCCTGTGCAGGCTGCTCTCCAAGGTTCTGAAGTAAAGGTAGCTCTCCATGGTGCTGATATAGCCAATAGCACATCCACAGCAGACTTCCCCTCCCTCAGATATATGATAGAGCGCTCTGATATCATAGTCTACCAAATATATCATTATATTTGTATCTTTCTTTTACTTCCTTTACTTTGTGTCTCATCTCTATACTTTATCCCAGGTTTGAATACACCTTCTCATATTCTCTCTCATTATCTGATTATCTTTTCCCTTACTTACCTTAATTTATGTCTCTCAATCTCTGCTTTTTCCTTCCCTTCACAATCATTAAACACATTAAAAGCTTAAACTCACTCACACACACAAACTCAGACAGACAGACATACAAGCAAACACATGAAGACAGTTCAGACAGACACACAGACAAGCACAAGGAGACACGTACTGTATGCATATATCTACACACTCATACACACCCTCGGACTCACACACACACATACAGGCACACACACACTCGCATACACACATACATACACACACACACACACACACACACACACAGCTCACAGCAGAGCTATTGCTTGTTGTACTTTATTGCGTTCTTACTGTGTCCTGTTTCCTGCTGTGTCTGGGCCTCAGGACAGATCGATGGGGAAGAGAGCGCGCTCAGTTCACTCTCCCCCAACCACTGGAGCCAATTAGCGTCCAGACAGATGTGTCATGACCGCCTAGCTAAGCCTTCGCCTTGGGCCTGCCACTTTGGGAGTCTCCAGAAATGGATTTACATTTTCATCACTCATCATTGTCCTCCACCATCCCCCTTCCCACCCACCCACCCCACACACACACACACACACACACCATCCAGACATTCCGCCGGAGGGGTGTGTGTGGAGCAGGTTTGGAGTGAATTCACAGGTTACAGAGGCACAGGTGCTGCTGTTTTTTCCGCTTGGTTCTGATTTCATTAAGATAAAAGGGACAACAGCCACTCACACGGGAAGCAGTGGACCTCTGGGGGTATGGTGAGAGTGTGTGTGTGTGTGTGTGTGTGTGGGAGCATAGTCTGCATTTATTGAGAGTGTTTTGACTCCAAGAATAGACACCAAGATGGGCTCTTGTCTACACTTTTCAACTTTGCAGTTGTATAGGATTTGGCCAGCATGGGCTAGAAATACACTATCATACAATTTGGTTTTAAAATCAGATTTATATGAGTGTGTGTGTGTGTGTGTGTGACAGACAGACAGACAGTCAGTGGTCCTTGAACAATTAGTTCATTAGATTTTACTTAATAGATACGATTAAATTATTCTTCATTTAAAGAATACCTTTACTCTTAAAACAAATTAATAAAAATCAGTGTTACCACAAGTCCAATTCATACAGCTATGCTTGACCGCTAGCCGAGCCACCTGGGAGAAGTAGATGGCGAGCAGAGTCTCAGCACAGGTCGGCCGCCCTGACTGGGACTTACAGGAAGCAAAGTATTTTCAACGGACACATACACAAAATCCACACAAAAATATATATTCAGAGTTGTAATATCTGAATGTGGTCGTAAGTGTGTGTGTGTGTTTTATGGCGAAAAATATGTCCTCACAATTATTATCTCAATATAAACCTATGGTGGAAAATGAGCGAAAACGTTCAGCTTCACTGACATCCGAAATAAATTGGGCTACAGAGAACTGTAATACTTCAGATAATATGCCATGGTTGGCCAATCTTTGAATCAAAGAGGCTTAGATTTCTGTAGATTTACCATTTTTCACTCTTTATAATGGAAATATTGCTTGGTCTAAATAGACAAACAAGACAAGAGCTGGCTTCTATAGTAATCACAGAGATTTTCCACTTATCGTAACTGGACTAAACATCACTTAAAAGCTGTGTGGTGGCATTCTAAGAGCTTTCTCTTGTGTCCAAACCGCAGTCGGCGTATTTTCAGACAGAAAATGTTTCTGAAAACAAATGACAAACATCTATTCAAAGCGCTGAACGAAAAAAAAAAATACAAGAGGCACCTTATCTCGCGCAAGGTGTGTTTGAATGATGGCTTTCTTCAGAAGAGCTAATTTTATCATGTGTAAAACAAACAAAGTGTGCCGGATAATCAACAGCAACATGATCAAGGAAAGTCTCCAAGTGCTCTCCAATTCTGGCAATGGATTCCAAACACACACCAGCCTTAGAAGCAGTTTTTAGTTCTTTGTTTCATTGTCTTCCTTTTGATTGGTTCTTTGGCGTTGTTTTGAACAGATTGTTATTGTGAGAGAACAAAACATTAAGCATGTTCATTAAATCCTGTTTTTTTAGATTGGTAAAATATGATGCATTTCAATTAACCATTAAGTAATGCCAACTGAGTATTAATCTAGACAGTGCAGTATGGGTGGGAAAATGATAATTGTAAAACAAATCAGAGAAAAATTAATTTATTAAGGTTATTAGAAGAAAATGAGTAATGCACTCATTTTGAGCATTTCTGTCAGCCTCACTGCAGCTAAATAAAAATGACTAATGCTGCATGTCGAGATTGCTGTAGAGAAGATTGTATTTATACTGAACAAATAGAATTGGTTGGGTGAGCTGGTGAATGCATGTGGTTGTGCTGAGTAACAAGTGCATACAAGGCGCTGTGTGCTCCTCTGGAGGGGGGCCTTATTGCTGGTTTTTGGGGTTTTGGAGAGATGCGTTTTTCTCTGTCTTTTTTGGCACCCATGCACTCAGATCTCAGTCCACATTACTCCCATACACTTTTGCTGACATACTGACTTACTGACCTCACATTACTGACACAGACACTTCATCGTTTGTTTTATTTTTGGAAAATAAAATCTTATAATGGGCCTTTCTGTATTTGCCGTCCCTAGTTCTGGTTGTAACATTTGAACCAGGCGACAACATATAGCTTGTCCAGATGTCTTAATGCCTTACCATAAAACCAAATTCATAATAAGGTACAAAAATACTGTGTGGGCAATACAGACCGGACAAAATCGAAATAGTACAAAAATCGAAATTGATTTATTGGCATTTATTAGAATAATCGGTAACACTTTACTTGACGGGTGAGTTCATAACACATTCATAGCAGCTGTCATAAACTGCACATAAAGCATTCATGACTGTTTCATGAGATATGACTTAACATTCATACCAAACCTTTCATGAATAGACCTCTCCAGAATAAGTCCCGCCTCCTAACTTCCATCCAACCTTCGGTCGTCAAATGTCTATGGGAAATAACATGGCGTTTTGAAAGATCGTACCTGTCAAACTCTGTAGGTGACAAAGTAGAAAAAGCTGGTGGGCAGATTGGCCTACACACTTCTGCCATCTAGTTTCCACTGGATTTTTTGATTGAGATGGCAGAAGTATGTAGGCCAATCTGCCCACCATTTTTTTCTACTTCGCTACCTACAGATGTACAGACGGTATGATATTTTGAAACGCAATGTTATTTCCCATAGACAATCGACGCCCGGAAGTTGGATGGATACGGAAGTTACGGAGGCGGGACTTATTCTAGAGAGGTCTATGTGGAAGACAGAACGACGACAACTTGTCAAAATAAAAGTCTAACAATCGCAAAGCAGCATTGCCATTTTTCTCTCCATGAAACAGTCATGAATGCTTTATGTGCAGTTTATGACAGCTGCTATGAATGTGTTATGAACTCACACATCAAGTAAAGTGTTACCGAATAATCAAGTCTGAATCTCTATAGTAAGACTCTATTTGTGACAAATTTGCTAAGCAGAATTGGTTGAGCAGTAAGTGAAAGTTGCGGTTACATAGCCTACTTTCTGTAAATGCTAGATGAGTAGAATTCCTGCAAACCCAAACAAATGAAACTTCGTGCTCTACCTGTTCCAGTCATAAAACAACTCTGCAGTGTGTGTAAGAATTGTATTCCCTTCTCTCCCCCCCTTCCTCGCATGCAGAACCTCTTACCGGTGCCAGAGGGAGGATGAAGTCACGGTTATTTATGATAACGTATAAAAAGCGGAAACTTTTGCCCAGATAGAGTGACACACAGATAGTCATAACCGGGTCCGGGCAGTTCATTTTCTCCATAAATGTTTCGCTGCGTGATTCATCTCTGACACATAAATTGTGTTTGAGCCGGATCCTCGGAGGGACCGGCCGCCGCCGCGCTCCTCTCCGCTTCGATGTTAAACGACCTCTGAAACAATCTGATTATGATGCCGTGCTGACAGGCCCCGATTTATCATGCCAGCCGCCGCAAGTAATGGATATGGCTGGGAGCTCCAGCAAGCAACACTCGCTAGGGCAGTGGGGGTATGCATGTGTGTGTGTGTGTGTGTGTTTTTGGGTTGCATACGTACGTGCGTATGTAGTGTATACATGTGCATATGTGCGTGTGTGTGTGTGCGTATGTGCTTGCCTGTGTACATATGTGTTTGTGTGTGTGTGTGTGTGTGTGTGTGTGTGTGTGTGTGTGTGTGTGTGCGTGTGTGCGAGCGTGCGTGCGTGCATGATCGGATAGTAAGGTGCTATGGTGTGGGGTGGGACCAAAGGAAGGGTGGCGGTGTGGCTTTGGTTGAGGGTGTGGGGGGCACAGGGGCAGGGTAGGATTGGGAATGGTGTTGGCGTTGGTGTGTCAGGGAGGTTAAAATGTGTGTATACACCTGTGGCTGCTGTCATTACTCAACAGTTGTCATGACAAGAGTGGCCTTCCTAACTCATCATGACGCACATGCAGGACACACGGAGGTGATGCAGCAGCAACAGCACACTGGGAATGCTGTAGTTGTGCGTTGAGTCAGTGTGAATGCGGGACGTTGGTGGGGATCTCCTCTGGGCTTTTGTACACACTCTCTTGATGCGAGCGTGCTGTGCTTAAAATTCAGGAAATGCTGGGTATAAACATGACTCCCAGGCACACTGGCACATCGCTGCCAAAGCACCAGCGTGCGAGAACCTCACACACCCAGTTGAAAAAGCAGCACACAGCTCTGGGACCCCTTCTGGCGCCGTGCTGCAAGAGCTGTGTTTGAGGAGCTAAGGAAATATCCTGCCGCATATGGCACTGGCTCTGGCCAAAGGCGACCGAATTCCCCTCATCCGGTCACTGTGCCTAACTAATCCTGGGCTGTGTGGCAACAGGCAGGCTTTTTGGCTGCGCCGGCGACTCCCAGTGGCATTGCCACAGATTGCTGCCACAGCATAGATCCAGGACTCATCGATTCACAAGTCTCACAAAGGAGGCTTATTACATATTGTGTGTGTGTGTGTTGTAAGCAGACATGGTTCACAAGCACAGACTAGTTATAGTAATAGCAATAGTCACAGTAATTTAATAAGAGTAATTATAGTAGTAATATTAGTAATAGATATTGATGAATGGCGTGTGTGTGTGTGTGTGTGTGTCTATGTGTGTTTCGTAAGCAAAAATTGTTCAAGAAAACATTTGGCTCGACTACAGCCGCGCCTGGCACGGGTCTCAACTGAACCACGGTCCAGAGTCAGTATGCCCACAAGGGATCTTCATCATCGTCCCTCCCCAGGGCTTCGGCCGCTTTGGCAGCCCATGCCGCCATCTCTGAATCGCCTCTCAGCTTGAGAAGGAGACAACGTCGAGTGAGAATGACGTCCTGGGGTGAATCGGCTCGTTGAGTGGACGCCTCCGGGGGGGTCGAGCGCTCCACCTCGCCTCTGCTCCCCAGGCCCATCATGCCCTCTGCAGCTTTACATTTTCAGCGCGGTCCACACCCCCGAGCCCTCCCTCGCTTCGGCTCTGGCCACACTTGAGGATGTGGTGGAGAATGATTGGCATCTGTGGTATTTGCTCAGAAAGGGCTGGCACTGGTTTGAGAGGGTGGACATTCAAAAGGCAATCCCAAATCTATGTCAATATGGGAGAGGACTGACAAAAGAGGACATTCAATGTCTATGTTAGCCACCTTTTCAGGGGTTGTTTTTTTATCTGTGTTTTTTTTTATGATAGTCAAAGGAACTTCAGATATGATGTTGGACAAAAGAAAGGACACTCACTGCCTGTCACCACTCAGGAATTATCTGTGGCACCTTTAGTGGCGGCTTGTAGTCACTTGCATTGTGGCTTGTTATCTTTCATTGAGCCCAAGTGGCCTTTTGCTGGAGTCGGGGAAGGAATTTTCCCCAAATCAGAGGCAACAATATTGATGGCCCTACAGCAGGCCACTGGAAGTCTTCCAGGTGGTTCAGCACAATTTCTCACATACACTGTCGAGTGTCACTCTATGAAATCCAGAGCTCCAGTGCACTCCACAGACAGCGAGGAGGAGCCGTGTACCGTAAATTAAAGCAGCTCCACACCCCACACAACATGCACTTCTCTCTCTTCCTCTCTAAGTGTCTTAAAAAAAAGAAAGCCCTACCAGAACCTCCACCGATGACACCAACTGATTTAAGCTTTGCATGCAGCCTTTTGGTTTAGTTCATTGTTGCCTTCACCCACCCACGCACCCCTCCGCTTCAGGTGATTATTAAAAAGAGTATATATTTATTATTATTATTAGCCCAGACCTGCCACACAGGCCTGTTTTAAAGGTGAATATGGCATACAGCTGCATTTGATGCATAATCAATCATTCATTATTCTAGAACAATCTCTCTGCTCAGCCCTTTTCAGTGGCACGTGAATCAATGGGAATGGGATTATTTAGCTTCGTCTCATTGATTACTTTTGACAAACTCTAATTTAATCTGAAATGAGGCCACATGTAACCCATTCCGAGCGGAGGTCGTGGGTCTATTAAATGGCCTGTTATGTATGAAGCACAGCAGAAAAAATTCAACACATTCTCACCTAATTGGTCCCCTGGCCCCAAAAATTGGCATGTTTGTTGATGGCAGGGCCAGCCAAAGAAGGTAATTTCACTGCCATATCTGCAAGCATCTGGCACTAAGATGAGTCCATTTGGAAGTCAGCACTAAAACCCAGCCTCCCAGCATGGGAGCGTTTCAAAGTTGGCCGAAAGCCTTTACTTCTAACAGATGATAGGTGATAGCATACTCAGCTCTGTGAAATGCATTGGGAAATGGCTTTTCTGGTGCTTTTCTCCGCGTCGACTGCAGCACTGTAGATACAGTTGTACTAATCAGTGTGGTTGGACAGAAAACAGGAGGGAGGTCATTTTCACTGCCCAAAAACCCTCCCACTGTATTCTCACTCTACTAGGGTCAGATGGTTGTTGGCCTCCTCCATAAAGCAACTAGTAAAATGAAAGGAAAGAGAAGGTTAGAATGGTTACCCTTAGCAAGAAGAAGTTCATGGAAGTGTACTGTTGGTCTATTTATTTTGAACTAAGCATACGTATAGCTTACTTTTTGTGTACTGATCAGAGATACACTAAGTTGAATTATACTTGGCTCATACTGAAGTATACATAAAGGTTTAAGTATATCTAGCCTATATTTGGTACTTATACTTAAATATACTTAATAGACTTATACCGATGGAAAAGTACTGTGTATATTTACTTGTACTTGTAGCCAGAGACTGATTTTTTAGAGGCCGCATGACAGATTCTCATTTCATTTTATTCACTTAGCAGATTCTAGTATTACCCTTCCGCTAAACTTATATTTTACTGATGATATATACGTTAAGTACTATCATGAAAATGAAAAATTGGGCTAGAAATATACTATCAGTAATGGGCGGCTTAGGAGGTAGAGGAGTCATCCAGGTCGAGCCCAGCTCCTCCTAACAAAATACTTAACCCCAAAAGTGATTCCGATGCAGGTTGGTGCCCTGCATGCCAGCCTATGCCATTGGTGTGTGTGTGTAATATAAATTCAGTACATAAATAAGTAATATGAATACAGTTTGCACATATAATATAATGAACTAAACGGTGCGCTAGAAGTATATAACTGGTATCTTCACTAGTTTATTTACAGTATAGTTTTCAGTACTTACGAGTTTACTATTATAAACTGAAAGTGGGCCAATTTAGTCCGAAGAAGTATAAACATAGTACATGTACAAGTGTATCACAAGTACATTTATACTAATAAACGTATTACCTTAAGTACTGTAAACTTGGGAATTATCCTTCAATTGCACTTCAGTTTACTTGACAAAATTAACTTTAAGTATATTTTGGCAAGGGTAAGAACTGAGTATAATAGAAAATGATCATGTACAGTATACAGAAATATATCCATGAAAATTAAGTGAAAAGGTACTGTATCTAGAGTATACTTTGAAATTCAATGATTCAATTCCTTGTCTGAGCCTACCAGTAGTCCACTTGAAAACAGAGATGATTAAACTGTTATTCACAAGAGTCAGGTAAACGGAATATTATTATGTCAGGAGGTCCATTTACGTAAACTTGCTTACTTCATCACCCCAAATCTTAATAGTTCATTTCAGCTAATTAATACAGAAGTGTAAATTACAGCACTTGATGGGTTTCTGGAGGATCCCTTCATTAGACATTCACACTTTAAAACTGTTAATGAGATATCAAATCTTAAGTTGCAAATCCTCTTACATGGTTTTATGCTGTTATCTCAATAAATTATCCTTTAACCTCCTGTTGAAATGAGATGCTTTTGCAAAGACATCTTTTAATGTGATAATTATGGCTTTAATTAAGCTCAAATTGATATCAGAGTTATATTATAGCCACTTTGATTTGCATATGCATTGAATATCCATATGCAGTTTCCTTCGGCTGTACTTTTCTTATGTGTGCTTGGTGTCTTTGTCATAGGACTGCAAGTCAGACAGATGTCCACGCTGACACACATGTCCATGTCGACAACACGTTTCCTCCCTTTTTCAGTTTAAGGCACTGCATGTGAAGCTCTTTCAGCAGTCTCTATCTCTCTCTCTCTCTCTCTCTCTCTCTATATATATATATATATATATATATATATATATATCCGAAGCTCCAGGAGAAGGACTGCTGACATAGCACCCTCTGGGCACCAGACTACGTTTCCCTCTCGAGCAGTATGATCGATCCATCGAGATTCGGTGCAACTTCTGAACAGCCATTTGATACAGTTTCTCTTCAAGGCCTGGCTGAACTGCTTGCACAGACAAGAGAGAGAGAACAAAATCAATCAATTGCCCAAAAGTGTTGCAGAAAATGTATGGTGGATTGATTAAGAGAGTGAAAATGGCCGTCTCTAGCACTATCACAGGTCATGCACGCAGTTTGCTTTAGACGCTCATGTCAATACACTGCATCTGCTGCAGGGTTTCAATGAGTCTCAAGAGCCATTAGGTATGAAATAAGAGAGAAAAGGAGAGAGAAAGAGAAAAGGAAGCACATTATTGGTACAATATTATACAGCATAGCATCCTGCCCACCCCCCCACACACACACACACAGCCTTTCGCCAAGACGCCAAGACGCCAAGCACACACACACACACACACACACACACACAGTACTGCAATACACAGCAGGGTCAGCTATGTAGTGTCAGCTACCAGACTGTTTACCAGATCCATACGGAGGCACAGACTGCGTACTGATCTGCCGCGGGCACTGGATCCAGCTTGGGGAGCCCCTTATCACCCCTCTCCAGCCTCGACTTCCACACAGGCCAGCACCCTCGACCCTCCCACCCCAACACCCTGCCATGTGGTCAGATACCAGGGCACAGGCCTGGTGCTGTTTAACAGGGGCAGATAGGGAGAGATCTCATTATTGCTAATCAGAGTGGTTCTCCGCTAGCCTCTCCACCATCACCACCCAGCCAGCTGGGACGGATGTGGAGAGCCAGGAAGTTCTGGGACCCCTTCATTCACATCACATCATTGCTGTTGTGGAATCTTAGTGCAGAAAACAAACACTTTACTTGACAGTATCGACATAAGAGTGACATGACACTGTCATGAACAAATGACACTGTCATGACACATGAACTCTAAACCTAACCCTAATCCTAATCCTAACCCTAGCAAAATGTCACTTAATAACAGAAGCGTTATGTCATAAACGTTTATGACATTCATGACAGTGTCATGTCACTCTTATGTCGATACCAAAGATTCTAGAACAGAGCTCCGCTCTAGAATCTTTGGTCGATACTGTCAAGTAAAGTGTAACCCACATACACACACATTCGCACACTCACAAACACACAGACATTAATGTGTACACAGACACACACACAGCCTGACTATAGACTTTGAAGACACATATACAAAAACTAGAGGCTTAGACAGTCAAGAGACCCGGCAAGAGTTTTTAAACATGGCTGGCGGGTGTAAAAGCAATACAGACATTTTGACATACAAGCCTTCGTGCTAGTGTGTGGTTCTATCTCACACACACACACACACAAACATACGCTCACATCAATGCATACAGGTAGACTGCAAATACATATGCATGTACAGACACACACAGGCAAAACCCCTGACAGACACACACACACATGCTCTCTCTGTCTCTCTCTCTCTGTGGATCCCCTCACACTATGAGAGAGAGGATTCCTTGAGATCCTATGGCCTTGAGATCCCCCTCACTAGTGAGCCCCGTCCTGCTTCACTGGTGAGCCTTGACCTGCTTCACTAATGAGTCCTGCCCTGCTTCACTGGTGAGTCTTACCCCAGATCCCCTGCTGAGTCTGTCCACAGGGGTCTGTCTTGACACTCCGCACAAGCAACAGATGCTTACAGACGCTCCGAGGCATCCCCCACCCCTCTCTCTCATCCGTCCATCCACTTCATCCAGTGCTTAAGCAGGCGCCAAATTGGGAAGAAGCCGTCGCTTTATCTGATTAAAAGAGTGTATCGCTAACAAGCGGCCCCAGGGCCGGAGGCCTCGTGATTTATTTGCCGGGCTCCGCCGAGGCTGCGCACAGATCCAAAGGATGCAAGCACCACAAAGAGTGTTAATGATGCACAGCGGAAGTGCAAATGGTACAGTTAATGAAGCTGATTGTGCTTATGGGGGAAATAAAGAAATGAATCATTATCTCCTGTTTAGTTTTTGTGTCTGGTAGGTGTTTATTTATTTATTTGTTTGTTTGTTCACTTGGTCTTGGAACTGACCCTTATGTATGAAAATGAATTGAAAAATAGATAGATAGATAGATAAATAGATAGATATAATCTAACATTTGTTTGAATTTACTGCAACAGATTTCCTACAAAAACGGTTGGTTGACATTACCATGTAGCTACAGTACACTATTCCATCCTATTCCATACAACCTATTCCATCAGGGTTCTCCATCATCTTTAATCATTGTCCCATTGATAATGCTGGACAAAACCACTGGGGAGCCATGAGGTATTCTGTACATGTGCCGCCTATACTTTGCATCAGACTAATGAAGGGAACCTTTGATAAGTCCATACATGATGAGAACCACTTCTGCTTGCAACACACACACACACAGCACTGCCCTCCATCACTACTGCTGCTCCTACTGTTATTACTGTAAGCTGAAACATTGACTGAATATCTTGTTGGTTTAGAATCTGTAAATAATAATAAATTGTAAATGTCCCAGCTTGTTTCTTTAAAGAGTGAGGAATCCACCAGTAAATGGATATACTTCTACCTGTCACAATGGCAACACCATGACCATGCTTTACACTTTTGCTGTTACTCTGCACTTTTGCTAATTTCCACTGTAACAACATGCATAACTAATATGATAGCCTACTACTTCACAATTCATCACAATGTGAACTGTGATAGCATTAGAGCTACGTTGCTTTCTTCCATCACCTCACACAGCTATACCATGCCTTTTTCCACTTGTACAGCCAGTGTTAGTGTAAGTAATTTTACACTTAGTACAGCAGCTAGTGTGATCCCACGCAGCCCAGCAGGCCCATGGTTCTGTGCTGGCTGCTGTGCTGTGCTGTTGTGAGAGCCGTATCACAGGCAGTGGGCTCGCCTGGCCACTGGTGCTTGACTGTTCACAGGGTAATTGGTCTAGTGGGGGCTAATTTTGGGAGCTTCCTATGGATCTGGTGTGATGCTGGGCAAAGGGCTTTTCAGTGTTCAGCGGGGGGCCACACCTAATGGCCATACAGAGATCACACACACACACACACACACACACACACACAGACTACTGACTCCTTTGAATATGAGTCAATTTTGCTCCTCTCTGTGTGTGTGTGTGTGTGTGTGTGTGTGTGTGTGCGCTACCATGGTCAATGCCTGTATGGACACAACAATCCCCACACCCTACCCCCCCCTCCACACACACACACACGACTCATCTTGAAGTTGATTCCCAATGCTGAGAAAACAAATCACATTTTAACAGGCCAGAAAACTGCCCCCCCTCACCGAATGTCACCCCCCACCTCAAGGCAGCCTCTGTGTAGATGAAGACACACCAGAGGGCTGACAATTAACATTTTCAATATTCCACAGATAAAAACCCAGCAAGGAGCAGGTGATCACGAGTGAGAGAAATACATGCCCAAGGCGGTACAGGCAACGGAAACATCCATGTTGACGACTTGAGTCTCATGCAGGCAAGAGCTGTCAGTTTAAGGATTAGTTTTGATTAGCCTGCAAGGTATTCCCAGACAAACCTGTTGAAGCTGATGGGTTGAAGAGCTTACCGGTAATTTGTTTTTCAGAGAGTGACACTCTCGTGCAGAACAGACTTGACTTGTACGTCTGGACTACGTCTGTACGTCTGGACTACGACTTGTACGTCTGGACTAGCCACACCCTAGTGAGCTTAATGACCAGTGGTGGAATGTAACGAAGTACAAATACTTCGTTACTGTACTTAAGTAAATTTTCCAAGTATTTGTACTTTACTTAAGTAAAATTTATAGTGCATACAGTTTTTGACTTTTTCCTTTAAGTTACATTTTACAGCAATTATCTGTACATTTTTTACTGTATTTCTACAACACCATCGTTCCTTTTTACGATACATTTTATGATCAGTTTTTTTTTTCTCTCTGACAAATACGTTTGTTTTACCGGGGGGTTGCTACCTAAGATTCTGGAGCGCTACGTGCATTCTTAGAAACATAAGCTTCTAGTCTAGACCAGGCAAAGCGTGAGCTTGTAGCCATCTGCATTCGGTAGGCTATATTCACCAGACCCATGGCTACACTGTACATGCAACTGTGTTCTGTGCCTTTCTCTGTCTGTTATCTGCAGCGTTAGGGCCTCCTCTCCGATGAGATTGCTATCCGCGGATCAGCGGGTTACAGGCTATGCCCATGCTTCTGTCACACGTCTGATCATTTGCGGCACAAATGAATGGTAGCCTATTAATGAACCGGTGGCCGGAAAAAACGTAACATTTTCCAGATTAGGAAATATTCCTTAATTGTGTGTGATTAAATAAAGATGCATAGCCTACAATTGGGGGGTAGTAACGTGAGCGCTTATTCAATGTCTATGCGTCTGCGCAAGTGAAACTGAACTTAATCATAAAGACACCTTTCTCAGCAACTTTTCTGTTCAATCAGCATAATTGGCATTACGATCCACCTGACGTTTCCCTTGTCTACCCCGTTAAACTTCAGGCTCTCGTGTTTTGCTGAATGATATTACTCAGCAGATCACCCTAGTAGATAACCAAAATTACAGTCTCTAGAATTGTAGGTCAGAATGTAAACTGGGCCACAGATGGTAAGCACAATTGCATTAACTTAAAACTATCTAGTCGAGTATAACCTAAATCTAGCTTAATTAAAATGCCACAGCCCATACTGATTTTTCCTTTTAGAATATAGATATTAAGAGAATAAATCATTATGCAAATACTTTTACTTTTAATACTTAAAGTACATTTAAAAGCATGTACTTTTTACTTTTACTTAAGTAGGGTTGTCATTGTGGTACTTTTACTTTTACTAAAGTAAATATTTCTCTGTGTATTTGTACTTTTACTTAAGTACTGAGGTTCAGTACTTCCTCCACCACTGTTAATGACTACAGACCTGTCGCTCTTACATCACATGTGATGAAGACAATGGAGCGATTGGTCTTAGGCATGCTCAGACCCCAGGTACGCCATGCACTAGACCCGTTACAGTTTGCTTACCAGGAGAAAGTGGGCGTGGACGATGCCATCACTTATCTTCTACACAGGACACATTCCCACCTGGACAAGGGGAAAAGTGCTGTGAGAATCATGTTCTTTGATTTCTCAAGTGCTTTTAACACCATCCAGCCCCTCAGATTGGGAGACAAGCTCTTGCAGATGGGTGTGGACGCTCACCTGGTAACCTGGATTACAGATTACCTGACGGCGACCACAGTTAGATCAGACTGAAGAACTGTCTCTCTGACACTGTGATCTGCAGCACCGAGCCACAGGGAACTGTGCTCTCTCCAGTCCTGTTCACCCTGTACACATCTGACTTCTGCTACAACACCCAGTCATGCCACATGCAGAAGTTTTCTGATGATACTGCAATTGTGGGGTGTATCAGGAACGGGCAGGAGGAGGAGTACAGGAGCCTGGTGGAGGACTTTGTGCAATGGTGCAAACTCAATCATCTTCAACTCAACACTTCAAAGACCAAGGAGATGGTGGTGGATTTCCCGCAGGTCTAAGCCCACTCTGCTACAAGTTCACATTGATGGGGTCAATGTGGAGGTGGTTAGCACCTACAAGTATCTGGGTCTCCACCTGACAATAAACTGGACTGGTCAGCCAACACTGATGCACTCTACAAGAAAGGGCAGAGCAGGCTGTACTTCCTGAGGAGGCTGCGGTCCTTCAATGTGTGCAGTAAGCTCCTCAGGATGTTCTACCAGTCTGTTGTTGCCAGCTTCCTCTTCTATGCAGTAGTATGCTGGGGTGGAAGCACAAGGAAGAAGGATGTGGGGCTTAATTGACAGGTTGGTAAGGAAAGCTGGCTCTGTAGTGGGAGCTGAACTAGAGTGTATCACTTCACTATCTGACAAAAGGACCCTGAACAAACTGATCAACATCTTGGACAATGAGTGTCACCCACTCCACAGCACTATTGTTAAACAGAAGAGCCTGATCAGCAGACTTCGCTCACTGCCTTGCACAACTGACAGACTGAGAAAGTCATTTGTCCCCAGGGCCATTGAACTGTTCAATGCCTCACTTAAGGGAAGAGGAGAGATAGACTTCTCTGCATAGTCTGTCTGCCTCTTCATCCCTCCATGTTTGGTACTGTCTGTCCACTAGCCACTTGTACCACTGTCTTTATGCCTCACTGTTTGCGTGCTATATTAGCACATTAGCACATATGCATAACCCCCCCCTCCATGCCACAGCCGAACTTTGCACTATCACCATGACCACTATCACCATTGCACTACCACCATGACACTCATTCACACAGAGCACCTTAGAGCACCTTACCATACCTTACTATGCACAGAGAATCACAGGCTCAGTCCCCTGCCTCAGTCATTGCAAGCCTCTGATTTATTAATCACCACTATGTGGATACTGTTTTAGAATTGATTTAGATTAAGTGTTAGTATAATTTGTAATTTTGTTATTTGTATTTTAGTATATTTTTATATATTGTATTAAGTGTTAGTATAATTTGTATTTTAGTATATTTAGCATATTCTTTATCTTCTACTGTCCTTACTGCTTAGTTGTGTTTTTATATTATATACTTTAATTACTCTTCTGCTGTTAAAGAATGTGTTTGTCTTGTATGTATGCTGCTGAGACCTTGAATTTCCCCTGGGGATCAATAAAGTATCTATCTATCTATCTATCTATCTATCTATCTATCTGGACGACTAAATTGACGAGTAGCCTACAGCACCTTTCTGGCTAATGGTAACATTAGTATACATACATTCAACGCACTCAGCAGCCACTGAGTCTGTCCACCATATTCACTGTTGATGTACTGTTTGTCTCTGACTCTGGAGAACGTAGATCACACATACACAGCTGGAGACCTTTGGGACATCTCTGGCTTTCGGTATCTACACAGACTTCCAAGTGAGAGTGTATTTTTCACTGCAGCTGCTGCTGCTGATGCTGTTATTGTTGTTGATGCTGTTGTTGTCCGGTGGCCCCGGCTCTCATTCGTGCAGAGTAAATCTATTCCCCCCGATGGCCTTGGCGAGATCTGAGACGTGGGAGACGGCCACTTTAATCACAGCCGTCCATCAGAGAGGTGGTCCCTCCTCCTTGCCACAGCCGCTCATTTGTTCAAGCAGCATTCCCAACCCCCATCCCACCCACCCGTCATGCAAAAAAAAGAAGAGCAAATTACAGTACGGGACATGCCCCAGGAGAGGCAGAGGAATAGCTAAAAGAAATATACAATCTCCTTCCTCTCTCTTTCTCTCTCTCTCTCTCTCACTCACTCTCTCTCTGTCCCCTTGAGGGGCCGGTTCAAGGGGTCTATTGAAGATTACATACGTTCCCTACAGTTGGCCCTCTGAACAGTGGCCATACATTCACTCTGTTGTGGTAATTTGACATCAAACGTCGTATAAATCAAAGTATTAAGGGCACAATGAAACCAGAGGTAACCACAGGCACGGGTCGCACATTTAACAGCTCGTTGGTTCATTAGTAGGCATTGTTGAAAAGAAGACCGCGCAGACTGCACACATGAAACAAAATCCATGTCACTTTCATGGTCAGCTATAGTGCCATGATTTTTCCTCTCTCTTAGTGATGGTTTAATGAAGTCAATACTCTTGACTACATTAATAATTTTGAGACGGAGAATGCTTTAGAGTCTGATTTCTGGGGTGTTAACGGCAATAGTTGTTTCATGCACTGTTAGACACAGTGTGTGATTAGAGAAGCTTCAGCTCTCTGCAGTTTTGGAGATTTGGTTTCTGGCTTGAAATGTCTTGACTATCATGCTCTCTGTTTACTTTAGACCCTTTGGTAAGATAAAAGGACTCCTATGACATATTTGGGGGGAAAATATGTCTTTTCCCGATTTAAAATCAAACCAAGGCACACATGGTCTCCCAGAACCACTTTAAACAAATATAATTCACCCCCTGATACAAACACACACACACACACACAGACACACACACACACACACATGTACACACACACACCAAACCACACACCACACACACACACACCAATAAATCTTCACCCTAAATCTAAATGTCTCTGACGACAGAAACATTCAGCTAATGATAAAACATAGCAAGGTTGATCAAAACAAAGAACATGATTTAATTTTTGTCTGAAACACTTCAGATTATGCAGTGTTTGATGGTAAAACTGACAGAGCAAGAGAGACAGAGAGACAGAGAAAGAGAGCAATAGAGCGAGTTCATAATGCATTGTCACAAGTATCTTGTTCATCAAAAAAATCACCCTCATCCTTCTTGTTCAAGCAGTGAGATGGAGGATGAAGAGAATGGTAGAGCGTTCAGCAAAACAATAAGGCTTGTGATGTCTAAATTGTGTTTGCTGATAACGCTTGGCTGGCTGCTGATGGATATTGCCTTTCGTGGCGCGGCCACGTGAATTGCACAGCATCCGTTTGAAGTGAGTGATTGTGTGACGCTCCCCTTAAGCAGATTCAGCATGCCACTACTTCCCTGTGGGACCCCCACAATGTCTCCTTTAGGTTAAGATCTCCTGACGCCCAGTTGACACTGCTGAGCTAGTGGATGGATTGGGATCAACAGGTGGAAGGTGATACAAAGATGATAGATGAAAGGTCAGAGGAAAGATGATAGATGAGTAAAAATAGAGATAAATATATAAAAATGAGATAAATAAAAAATATATACAGCAGGTCAAAGTGTCTATGCAGAAATGCCAAAATGTTGGCATTTCTGCAGACGTGCACACTATGCCTGGTATGTAGGCATAATAGGTACACAATTGCAGCAATTAGAGATTGCATAACTGTCGCACTTTGACATAACTGTTGCCAAGCACTTAAAGTTTTACTGACGTGTAAAATAAAAATATCCATGGTAACCAAGTGCCCTCCTCCCACCACCCCACACACACACACACACACTCACACACCCCTCCACCACTTCTGCAAAGTCGTTATGTAATTGCATTATATTATAATCTGAAATGACACTCTCGCTGAAGGTGTAGATCACCTGAACTGGCATCACAAACGCTGATGCTAATGAAAATAAATGGCTGAGAGAGTCCTTCTCTCCCAGGTTCTTTCTGTCCATCCACCAGCAGCCTTCACCATTTACTGTACATGTTGTGTACTTGTCAGACTCTATCTAAAAGTGCCATTAGGTCATACACTGTCTGTGAGCCACATGGGAAACAAATCAACCCCAAGTGTTTGTGTGTGTGTGTGTGTGTGTGTGTGTGTGTAGGCGTGCAGGTGTGTGTGTGTGTGTGTGTGTGTGTGTGTGTGTGTGTGTGTGTGTGTGTGTGTTTCATGTTTTTCATCATCTCTATTGGTGACAGCTGGATTCTGGCTTGCTCTGCTGGTTGTATTTCCCTGTGAACCCCAATGGAGATGTAGACTGACAGCATTGAAGCACACCTGAGGCTTCATCTTCAGTATCTTATTGCTTCTCTGGAGGAAGAGTGCCATCCTTTCAATCGAGGCACCCTTGGAAATTAAATGAAAATAAACATGAATACATCCAGTAATGATTTGTTTTTTTGGGCTACTTAATGTTCAAACAGAGGTATATTTTGATGGCTGGGTAACCACTTAATAGCCCTCTCTTTTGTGGGAACACCATAAAGGGTAATTGGCGAGCAGTATATAAAATTCAAGGCAATGTTCCCTTTCAGAGTTCCATTAAATGATGAAAAACTAATAACATTCATAATAAAACTGAAAATATCCTGTGTGGTTTTATATGTTTAGAGTGGATGAGAGTATTGGAGAGAGAGAGAGAGAGAGAGAGAGAGAGAGAAAAGAGAGAATGAAAGAGAGGGATAGATCAGACAACATGACAAAACTAAGTTTTGTTTTGTTCTTGTAGCTCATGTATCTGGGTAACAACTGAGCACTAGCTAAACTGAGAAAGGAAAAACAGGTATTTAAAATGTCTCGCCACTTCATTTTTAAGTAATTATCTTTGATGTATGCATGTGTGCACAAGTGTGTGTGTGTGTGTGTGTGTGTGTGTGTGTTAGTATGTGGGAGCGCACGCGTGTGTGTGTATATGTGGTTGTGAGTGTGTAAGTGTACGCTGAAGTGTTCCTGCTAATCACTCGCTGTTTGAGGGCGAAATCAATGCATAGCTTCTGAAAACACAGCCAGCTACAAACAGCAGAAATTGGGCGTTTGGCAGTTGTCAACTCAAGTGAGAGTTAGATACAGTAAATGGAATGAAACATCTCAGTGTGGTGAATTATTTAGAGTGCAGTCCTCGCCAAAGATCCGACTGCTCCCTCGTTTAAGAAGATTAACTGTGCCGACAAATCGTTGCAGTGTCACTCTTTTACAAGTTTTCTTCGGACTGAAACTATGAATAATTCTCCTCTCATATCTACAAGAGAACACAGCTTCTTTGTGTGTTGCAGCTTTTCTTTGCCCTTTTTTTTCTTTTCTTCATATTTTCTAAAAATAAAGAAGAAGCCTTGCTTTTGTTATCTCGCAGACTGAACGCCAGTGGAATGATTAATTTTTATCTATTTTCGACGGGACTTTATCTTTTTTCATTCAAGTTCTGCCAGAAAGGCCAGTTTAAATAACATAGCACATCACTTACTAAAATTACTCTCAATTTGGAATTCCTACATGCACGTAATTATGAAATCATGAGGGTGATTCGGAGGTCGCCTTAGGAGAACGTGTGTGACTCATTGTCAGTGAGTTGGCAGGAAAACAACTTTCACATTTCTTGATATGCAGAACTTAAGCCAATTTCTAATGTTACTCGTTGGTTACATGTAGGGGCGCTGCAAGATAATTTGGGCCCTATGACAGACAATAATTCTGGGCCCTCCTGGTTAAGTGTAACACATGTACGCACTGTATATGTTCACAATTGGCCCCCTTTCAGACCTGTTCAGGTGAAATTGACCTGAGACATTATTTAGGCATTTAAAATCATTAGAAAAATAAAGATGCATGTAAAGATTATTCATTATATCTCCATTCCCAACAATTCTGATACCACTTTCTTCCAGTCCTAGTTCCATGGCTATACACTGTCAGGTAGCGCTATACTTTATATCTGTGCAGATTTGAAGGTGTTTACAATGTTATGAATAACATTGTGCAGGGGACCCAACCCTACAGAGGTTCACGATATTGTTGCATGTGTGTGTAAGTGACTGAGTAAGAGTGTGTAACACGTGTGTGTGTGTGTGTATGTGTGTGTGTGTGTGTGTGTGTGTGTTCGTGTGTTTCTGTGTATTTCTGTGTCTCTGTGTGTATTGGTGTCAGTTTGAGGCAAACCTCTCATGAAGACTAATTGCACAGGGGTATTGGTTTTCATTCAAATGTTTTTCACTGGAAAAATATGCTGGGGCCAGAAACTATTATTCTTGTTTTTTTTCTGAAGAATCTCATGTTCAAAACAAACCAAACCATCTTCAATTATATACACACAGTATTGTATGGCAAGCCGATTGAGCATTTATTCTGATGCTCAATCGGCTTGCCATACAATGAATATGCACACTAGTTAACTAGTGGGAGCCAAAATGCTCACTAGTTAACTAGTGAACACATTTTTGGCTTCACTAGTTAACTAGTGAGAGGCAGAAATGTCCACTAGTTAACAGGAAGTGAGTGGGAGAGAGAGTCAGGGTGGGATCCTGAAAGGACCACGGGACGGGAATCGAACCCGGGTCAGTTGCGCCGCGGCTGGGGCTGGTCTTCAGAGTTTCAACCTAACTAAACATAATTTAGTTTGTGGCAAACTTGTGAATTGTGCTACCCTGGAAATCCAGAGTTCTCGTGGGAGCACAATTTGAATTTGCTCAGCGAGTCACTCTGGCAATGAGTAATGATGCTCATTACTTATGTCCCTTGTATCGTGGGGCACCAAATCACATCTGTGTATCTGATATAGGCGGGCCAAACAGATGACGACAGCGCTGCAACGAATCAGTCACTAAACATTGGTCATAGCGTTATCCAAATGAGTGCAGTGAGATTTTCAAATGCATGTTTGGTCCTGGAGTTGGGCCATTACATTAGGATAGACCCTTAATCTTTCTAGATTTCCAGGGTCTGGATTTTCCAGGCTAGAATTGTGCTGGATGTTTGCTGCAAACTTTTCAGTTCACAATTTTGCGGCAAACATATTCTTGTTGCTGGATGTTTGTGGTAAAGTTTAGGGATATAGGGATTTTATAGGGAAGTTTTTTTATTCTTTTTTTCCCCCCGTCATCTACTTCCTGAATTTTTGGTCAACGATACCCGGGACACTGAAACACCGGGGCACATGAAATTTGGTGGGTATGTAGCCCCACTAGACTTTTACGAAAAATTTGTTTGGTCCCGGGGCCCTCCCCAGCTGGGCCCCAAAACCCAAAAATCCTAAATAACTACCTGAACCATGGCACCGAGGGATGAAGACATTTTTATGGTATGTTGGTCTCAAGGGCCCACATCAAACCTAGCCCATAATCACTCATTTGTGATTTGCACCCCCGCAAAAAAAAGGAAAATGCAATATCATTCTGCTTTAATCGCCCCTCTCTTCAGTTAAGATGTTCAGAACTGCACCACATTTTATGTGTATGATTAACCTGACATTCTCTGGGGGTATGCCAAGTTTTGTAGAATTTCATCCATGGGGGGTCTAAAAAAATTAAGTTATGTGTACATTTAGTGACTGTACTCATTGGCCTGTAGATGGTGGTGCACACATATACACACGCACACACACACACAGGCATGCACATACTATCGGTATCGGTAATTAGAACGGCCAATACATAATTACAAATTCAGTAGGATTAAAGGATTAAAACCAAATATTCATCATCATTTGGCTGCATTTCCAGTTTGGCGTTACGTAGTCGTTTGTCCACCAGATGGCGCATCGTTGCAGTGAGACGTAATTTTGTTAGAAGTTAATCTAAAGTGGGTTGGAAAGACAATAGACGCTTCCTACAAGGACAACATTGTAGTTTACCGCAGAGAACGTCTAATAAGGGTAGGATGATTTCCACATGAAATGTAATTCCCATTTCTTCTTGAAGCCAAAATAAATCTGAGAATGTTTATCGGACATGCTTGGTTTTTACTGCAGGTAGGCTACGTTAAGTTTATACAAGCCTAGGACGTAGGTAAAATAATGTTAGGCTACCGTTAGCATTGGTTGAGTGATGGAGGCCAATTTGATTATTGATGTATTTGTAGAAAACCATAAATGCAGTTATAGGCTACCAAGCAAATTGATAACAGCACTAATTCTATCTTTCGACTGTCATCTGATTCTCTTCTGACCATAACCTAGGCTACTAGCAGGAGCTAAGTGAGTTAGCCACAACACGTTCGCTAACGTGATGGTTTTCTAATGGAAAATATATACCTGAAAGATAACCTGTATGCATTCTGCTCAAAGTCTCAAAAAGCATCTGAGTCAACGTTCATTCCCAAACACCCACTAGGGTACTTCAATCCTCTATTTTTAAAGGTGATTCAAGTAAAAAAGAGCATGGCTCAAAGTAAAGTAACTAGGACTGAAACTACACAAATTCGTCAAAATGAATAATTTGTGTCAACTTCAAGAATGTAGATTTATTAACACACCGTGATGATCTACATCTCCATTTTAAACCAAATGTTTTAGAGCCGACGTTGAGAGATGTATCCAGGGCAGGGCTGTACCTACACATATTTGTTGCACGTGCTACAAAAATCATTCTTTGCGATGGATGATTTAGTGCCAACGTTACACCGGTCCGATACAGTTTTGCCTATGGCTATACCGTGAGAATGAGATGCTTTTTCTAAATTTTATTTCAACTTTATTCAAGACACAAAGGTCCATAGAGACAACACAGTACAAATATATAAATATAAAAACAATACAAAACATTTAAGAATGATGCAGATGAGGCATCATTTACAAAACATATACAGGTTTCGGGTCCAATGTTTCCAAAAGCAAGATGTGTACCTTGTGTCACTCTTAGAGACATCAGCTATGGACACAATAATCATATTCTTAGACCCTTTCAGTCTGCACATGAATCTATACATAAAATTTCTTAAAACAGTGTTAAAAGTGGGCACATTGTTAGACACAAACATTTCACTGGCACTACTCCACCTAGGGATTTTAAGCACAATTCTCAATTATCATTATAAGCCACTTGAAGTTTTTTCATTTTTGACTCACTAAAATTACACCACAGGTGGGCAGTATACAGTGGAGTGCAATAGGTTTTGAAGAGTGAGATTTTAACATCAGGAGTGCACATGTGGAATTTGCGTGCCAGCATGTTTGCCTGCCCATACAGTTTTCCACACTGACGCTGCACATCATCATCATCACAGAGGTCATCTCTTATCACATGTCCCAGATATTTAACTTTCTTTACAACCTCTAGTGGTTCACCTGCCAATGAGAAAGAAGGATAGACACACTTCCTCCTTGGTTCTGGCGATCAGTATCACACTCTTCATTGAGTTAAATTTTATTTCAAACATTACTCCATATTGAGAGCATATTCTAAGAAGTTGCTGCAGGCCAGCACTGGAAGGAGACAGTACCACCAAATCATCAGCATAAAGCATATGATTAATGAGACTATCCCCCACCAAGCAGCCAGTTCTACATCCCTTCAGTTCCATAGATAAACTAGATGTACCGCATAGCGGGAAAAAATATGACCGCCTCTCAGTCCTGCATATTCTCTTCATAAAAAAATAAATCACGCTTGTGAATTTGTCTCCATCTCCTACTCCTGCAACTCATATGCATGTAAATGAGTGTGTGCATATGTGAGTTTGCTTTTGTTTATAAGAGTGTGTGTGTGTGTGTGTGTGTGTGTCTGTGTGTGTGCATGTGCGTATCCGTGACTGTGTTTGTGTGTTTATGTGTGTGTGTGTGTGTGTGTGTGTGTGTTTGCACGCGCACATGCATATGCGTGTCTGTGTGTGTGTGTTTATGTGTCTGCATTCATGTGGGTGGGTGTTTGTGCATATGTGTGTGTGTGTGCTTGCCTGTCTATATGTGTTTATGTGTGTGTGTGCTTGCCTGTCTGTATGTGTGCGACTGTGCGTGCGTGTGTGTGCGTGTGTGCACGTGCGTGTACATGTACTTTATGTGTGCAAATCACAAATGAGTGGGTATGGGTTAGGTTGATGTGGGCTCTTGAGACTAACATACCATAAATATTTTGTCATCTTGGGTGCAACGGTTCAGGTAGGGCTAGTTATTTAGGGGAGTGGCCACCAAGTTTCATGTTCCCTGGTGTTTCAGTAACCTGGGAATCACTGACCAAAATTGATGACGGTAAAAGAAAAAAATAAATTTCTTTTTTATATTTTAAATGACTTGTTGTCCTGATTCTTCCTGTGGATCTTAGTGGGCACTGAGGAAGCAATAATGTCATTGCTAGTTTCTCATGATTACTATTTGTTTCATATCAAAATTCACTACTTAATTATGTGTTTTATGTAGTTTGTCTAGGACTGGTTCAGACACGTCACATCCATAACGTGAAACCATCACATCCATAATGCCAGTTTTTCCTACATAATGCATTACGAAAATGACTCATAGTTTCAAAAACACACTTTTTAAAAAATATTTGAACGTTATAATTTTGCCGGGTTGATGGGGTCAAGTGAGGCTTAAAAATTACCCATCTCCAAAGTGGGGGATGACAGAAAAAGTTTGAGAACCACTGGCTTAAATAAAACATGGCAATTAGTTATAGTTTGAGTAAAATGTAATAGTTTCTAAGCTAACACATGAGCAAGTGTTAAACCTACATGTCACGGTTCAGTACTGTAAATGTATTATTAGAAAGCAAATTTATTAAAAAAAACTACCAAGATGATATTCTATCATAATACTGTACATGTGCCACTCACTATTTTGATGTCCCCTTCAAACAGGTCCAAATCTGTAGAGAAAAAAGATTATTATGCAGTCTTATTGTTTTCTGTGCATTACCATTGTGTAATTGATCATTAAATTTGTCTGGATTTACCTTTATTTATCATGGTAATGTCAAGGTATTCGTCTGTTTTAAAGCAGATCAATTATAAGAATGAATTCAAGGGGAAAACAAATCTAATTTATGTTCTGTGAAAGTATTTAGTACACTCATGAAGAAGCAAAAACACAGACAGACTTACTCAAATTGTATTGCTTTATGATATGAATGTTTGTAATTAGAATGCTATTGCTACATAACATGAACTTACCTTCAGCTATTGGTTGTGGCTAGAAAATCCAAAAGGTACATGTTCATTTTTACATCACGTAACTACTCATTCCATACAAAAAACCTCTCGTCATGCCAATCCACATATTTAAATTGTAAACAAGCTTTGATTATTTACAGTGAGAACATACCAGTGATGAAGCTAGCCCAAATACTAGATGTACCGCATAGCGGTACAAAATATGACCGCCGCTCAGTCCTGTACATCCATTCCGCGAAAATAAATCATATAAATTAATTTGTCTCCATCTTCTACTCCATCCCCCACTCTTGAAACTTTTGTGTATGCTTGTTTGGAATGTGTGTTTGCGGGCTGCACACAAAGTAGCCTACTGGCTCTGCAAAGGTGAACAGATTTGTAGCACTTGCCAAAAAAATTGTAGCATTGTTATAAAACCTTTAAAATCTCTAAACAATCACAAGTAGGGCAGTTCATCACAGTCCATCCATTGCAACTGGACTGATGAAAGGTACACCTGTAGGCTACATTGTATTTGGGAAAAGCAGAAGGTAGCAGCATAATGTATTTATTTATTTATTTATTTATTATTGAACAAAACAATCCCTGTCAGTTCCATGCAGTTTTCAACAGCTATCAAGAAGAGAGGTCATGTCATGGATTTTTGTGAATGTTTCTTCTTCTACATATGTATAAGTTTAGTCATCTAGTTCATATGATATTCAGCTTTATTGTCAATGCACAAATTAAATACCAGTAGTCTAAAACAAAATGCCGTTTTACCCAGTGGTGCAAATAACTGACATGTCCAAAAGGGCCTTCATGAAATGCGTTGCTAGACTGTTCATACACATTTTAACGGGCCAAGTTGAAGAGCTACTGTCCGTTATTGTTTGTGCAAATAATATGCTGATTCATGTTACCTTGCTTTCGCCAGACCAAGCTCAATCTTTTAAGAAATCGAAAAGGAATCGCCGGCAGATCAGGCTGAGTTCACCCAGCCTAGTCTATTGTAGGCGCCCGATAGAAATATTGTTTAATTTTGCAATTGAGATATCCACGCACTGGTGCCCCCCTCTGCGAATTCGCCCCCCGGTTTCAGAGCTATTCTAAATGCAAAAATGCACAGAGGGAGTTATGACAAAACCGTGACTGTTAACAAACTATAAGCTATATAAGGTAGGCCCTATGCTAGGCCTATTACACAACATAAATTGTCACTAGGCTATGCTGGCGACCCAAATAAAATCTCCTTTGGGAACCAATGGCTTACAGTATCAAGCGGACTTAAGCTGCCACCTCTTGGCGAAAAGTTAACAGTTTTGCATATCAGTAGTAATACATTTCACGCAGCTGCGTGAATCACGAAAAGCGACACTTCTAAATGAAACCCAACCCAAAGTGGGTACAGTAGCTCAAGGTCTATGGCTAAAGCAGCCATAATGAAAGCGTTATCATTGTTTGGATACTTCACACACACGTGTTTTTTAATCGCATAGACTACTACTACAAAGCTGGAATCAAAGCACATCGACTCCTCTCTCACACTCTAAACACGCACTTCGCAAAGAATGATTTTTGTAGCACATGCAAAAAATATGTGTAGGTAGAGCCCTGCCCTGGATACATCTCTCAATGTGCGCTCTAAAACATTTTGTTTAAATGGAGATGTAGATCACGGGTGCGTTAATAAATCTACATTGCGGCGAGTTGACACAAATTATTGACTTTGACGAATTTATGTAGTTTCAGTCCTAGTTACATGCTCTTCCTTACTTGAATCACCTTTGAAAATAGAGGATTGAAGTAGCCTATATGGGTGTTTGGGAATGAACGTTGACTCAGATGCTTTTTGAGACTTTGAGCTAAATGTCCCAGCCCGGTGTTTATGATGCATCATCAGGTTATCTTTCAGGTAGCCTATATTTTCCATTAGAAAACCATCACGTAGCGAACGTGTTGTGGCTAACTCACTTAGCTCCTGTTAGTAGCCTAGGTTATGATTATAAGCAAATGAGATGACAGTCGAAAGATGCAATTACTGTAGTCCTGTTATCAATATTCTTGGTAGCCTATAACCGCATTTATGGTTTTCTACAAATACATCAATAATCAAATTGGCCTCTATCACTTAACCAATGCTAACGGTAACATTATTTTACCTACTCTAGGCTATTGATATAACTTAAGATTAACGTAGCCTACCTGCAGTAAAAACCAAGCATGTCCGATAAACATTCGCAGATTTATTTCGGCTTCAAGAAGAAATGGGAATTACATGTCATGCAGAAATCATCCTACCCTTATGAGACGTTCTCTGCAGTAAACTACAGTCTTGTCCTTGTAGGAAGCATAGTGTCTTTCCAACCCACTTCAGATTAACTTCCAACAAAATTACGTCTGCAACGATGCGCCATCTGGTGGACAAACGACGTGACGCCAATACTGGAAATGCAGCCAAATTATTATGATGAATATTTGGTTTTCCTTTAATCCTACTGAATTTGTAATTATGTATCGGCCGTTGTAATTGCCGATACTGATGGTATGTGCGTACCTGTGTGTGTGTGTGTGCGTGTGTATGTGTGCACCACCATCTACAGGCCAATGAGTGTACAGTCACTAAATGTACACATAACTTAATTTTTTTAGACCCCCCCATGGATGAAATTCTACGAAACTTGGCATACCCCCAGAGAATGTCAAGTTAATCATACACATACAATTTGGTGCAGTTCTGAACATCTTAACTGAAGAGAGTGGCGATTAAAGCAGAATGATATTGCATTTTCATTTTTTACCGGGGTGCAAATCACAAATGAGTGATTATGGGCTAGGTTGATGTGGGCCCTTGAGACCAACATACCATAAAAATGTCTTCATCCTCGGTGCCACGGTTCAGGTAGTTATTTAGGAAAAACTGCATTTTTTGGGTTTCGCGGGGCCCAGCTGGTGGGGAGTGGCCCCCGGGGACCAAACTAAATTTTTCCGTAAAAGTCTAGTGGGGCTACATACCCACCAAATTTCATGTGCCCCGGTGGTTCGGTGTCCCGGGTATCGTTGACCAAAAATTCAGGAAGTAGATGACAGGAAAAAATAAAAAAAACCTTTGACAATCCCTATCCTTCAATCTATACATGGATAATTATGACCGCTGCTAGCGAAGCGGTCATAATTATCCATGTATAGATTGAATAGCAGTGGAGACAGAATTCCACCCTGCCGCACTCCATTGGAGACATGGAAGGGTGTTGACAAACTCCTCCCCCACCTGACTTGCATAGTTTGGTGAGAGTACCAGAACTGCAGTATCCTGATTAGGTAAGAAGGGACACCACGCTCATGCAGTTTACCAAACAGTTTCCCATGATTTATACGATCAAAAGCCTTTGACGCATCCAGGAAGCACATGAAGACTGTACTACTGCGTGATCTGTACCTATGGACAATGTCTTTAAGTGCATAAATACACAGATCAGTTCCATGCTTGTTCTTAAAGCCAAACTGATTATCTGTTGACGCTATGTATTCTGCAAGCCTATCCATAAGGATCCCCTCTAATACCTTGGATAGTATACTTGCAAGTGCAATAGGTCTATCTATACTAGTTAATTTACCAGTCTTATTTTTAACTACAGGTACCAGCAAGACAGATAACATGGATCCAGGAAGTATGCCATGTTTCATTAACCTAGAAAAGCATAGAGCAAGTAAAACTGATATGTTTGAACTGATATTTTTGTTTGTTCGAAGTGCGTGTTTAGGGTGTGAGGGGAGTCGATGTGCTTTGATTCCAGCTTGGTTGTTGTAGTCTATGCGATTAAAAAGCATGTATGTGTGAAGTATCCAAACAATGATAACACTTTCATTGTGGCTGCTTTAGCCACAGACCTTCAGCTACTGTACAGTGGGTGCCATTTAGAAGTGTCCACTTCATTCGCACTTTCCGTGATAGATAGATAGATAGATACTTTATTGATCCCCAGGGGAAATTCAAGGTCTCAGCAGCAGCATACATACAACACAAACACATTCTTTAACAGCAGAAAGAGTAATTAAAGTATATAATATAAAAACGCAACTAAGCAGTAAGGACAGTAGAAGATAAAGAATATGCTAAATATACTAAAATACAAATTATACTAACACTTAATACAATATATAAAAATATACTAAAATACAAATTACAAAAATACAAATTATACTAACACTTAATCTAAATCAATTCTAAAAACAGTATCCACATAGTGGTGATTAATAAATCAGAGGCGCTTGCAATGACTGAGGCAGGGACTGAGCCTGTGTGCATAGTAAGGTATGGTAAGGTGCTCTAAGGTGCTCTGTGTGAATGAGTGTCATGGTGGTAGTGCAATGGTGATAGTGGTCATGGTGAAAGTGCAAATGAGTAAGTCAACAGTGCAACAATGCAGAAATAAAGTAAAATAAAGTAAAGTAAAGTCTATATATCTATTTATTTAACTATTTAAGAAAATGTATAAGTGTGGCCACAGTTCGGCTGTGGCATGGAGGGGAGGGGGGGGGGGGTTATGCATATGTGCTCATGTGCTAATATAGTACGCAAACAGTGAGGCATAAAGACAGTGGTACAAGTGGCTAGTGGACAGACAGTACCAAACATGGAGGGGGTGAAGAGGCAGACAGACTATGCAGAGAAGTCTATCTCTCCTCTTCCCTTAAGTGAGGCATTGAACAGTTCAATGGCCCTGGGGACAAATGACTTTCTCAGTCTGTCAGTTGTGCAAGGCAGTGAGCGAAGTCTCCAGCTCATCAGGCTCTTCTGCTTAACAATAGTGCTGTGGAGTGGGTGACACTCATTGTCCAAGATGTTGATCAGTTTGTTCAGGGTCCTTTTGTCAGATAGTGAAGTGATGCACTCCAGTTCAGCTCCAACTACAGAGCCAGCTTTCCTTACCAGCCTGTCAATTCGCCCCACATCCTTCTTCCTTGTGCTTCCTCCCCAGCATACTACTGATTCACGCAGCTGCGTGAAATGTATTGCTACTGATTTGCAAAACTATTAACTTTTTCGCCAAGAGGTGGCAGCTTAAGTCCGCTTGATACTGTAAGCCATTGGTTCCCAAAGGAGATTTTATTTGGCTCGCCAGCATAGCCTAGTGACAATGTATGTTGTGTAATAGGCCTAGCATAGTGCCTACCTTATATAGCTTATAGTTTGTTAACAGTCACGGTTTTGTCATAACTCCCTCTGTGCATTTTTGCATTTAGAATAGCTCTGAAACGGGGGGGCGAACGTCGCAGAGGGGGCGCCAGTGCGTGGATATCTCAATGCAAAATTAAACAATATTTCTATCGGGCGCCTACCATGGACTAGGCTGGGTGAACCCAGCCTGATCTGCCGGTGATTTCTTTTTCGATTTCTTAAAAGATTGAGCTTGGTCTGGCGAAAACCCAGACTAACCATGGACCTCACAGTTGCAAAATGCAAGGGAACATGAATCAGCCTATATTTGCACGAACAATAACGGACAGCAGCTTTTCAACTTGGCCCGTTAAAATGTGTATGAACAGTCTAGCGACGCATTTCATGAAGGCCCTTTTGGACATGTCAGTTATTTGCACCACTGGGTAAAACTGCATTTTGTTTTAGACTACAGGTATCTTATTTGTGTATTGACAATAAAGTTGAATATCATATTAACTAGATGACTAAACTCTTGCATTATGTAGAAGAAGAAACATTCACAAAAATCCATTACATGACCTCTCTTCTTGATAGCTGTTGAAAACTACATGGATCTGACAGGGATTGTTTTGTTTAATAATAAAAAAATAAATAAATAAATACATTATGCTGCTACCTTCTGCTTTTCCCAAATACAATGTAGCCTACAGGTGTACCTTTCATCAGTCCAGTTGCAATGGATGGACTGTGATGAACTGCCCTACTTGTGATTGTTTAGAGATTTTAAAGGTTTTATAACAATGCTACACATTTTTTGGTAAGTGCTACAAATCTATTCACCTTTGCAGCGCCAGTAGGCTACTTTCTGTGCGGCCCGCAAACACACATGCCAAACAAGCATACACAAAAGTTTTAAGAGTGGGGGATGGAGTAGAAGACGGAGACAAATTGATTAATGTGATTTATTTTTTGCGGAATGGATGTACAGGACTGAGCGGCGGTCATATTTTGTACCGCTATGCGGTACATCTAGTTATGTAGGTTTTTCGTCTTTATTATTGCCTGAATTTAGCAAGCAGCACTTAGAACCGAATTAAATCGGCAGAAAGTAACACACACACACACACACACACACACACACACACGCTTGAAGACAGGTTAATCTGTATGTAAACATATTTATTTGATGTAGAATCTTAATCAGATATCAATGTAATGCATCATATCAGTGGTACTGATAATAATGCAATTATGTTGTAATATTGGTCAGCTGAAGGGCATCTGAGCAGTTGAGTAGATGTTGCTTGACAGTAGATGTTTCTTGACTGTCACAAGGATGTAAGGTCTGTCCTGCTCCCAATATAGTTGTACTCCACTGAAAATAACGTTTCACTTACAGTATTATGGGCATGTTGTTGCAAAGCACAGGACCATGTTGCTCGGTCATTTCCCGCCACATCTGGCCATAGGCCACAACCCAGCCTGTTACAATTTTTTTTTAAAAAGCTAACTGTGTGAACATGACTTGACTAAGCAGTTTATGGGCTATCTATACTTTTCCCATAAAAGGTCAACTGTGGGCAAGTTAGCAGTGTGGGGTCTATGCCATTCCTACTTGCTGGTTCACCAGGCTGCACATCCTCTACGGCCTCAGTCTCCATGTTTGCCCTCTCGCTGATTGGTCCCTCCTTGTTCACTGATGACCTCTGCTCCTCCAGGTGGTCAATGGCCCATTCAGCTGGTATATTGTAGCTGGAGCCAGAAGGCTGAAGATCCTCCTCAGCCAGAGTATCTGCCATATTCACTTTCTCACTGGCTGGTTCAGTAGGCAGAAGATCCTCTCTGGCCTGTAATCCATGTTTAGGTCATCCATGTTGTTTTGTCCCCAGCCTTTCTGGAGCACCCAGTGGGGCTTGCGCCTCACTTGAAAAGCCTGTAAAGAAGACTTATGTCTTTCCTTGAGTTCTACTGGAGCTCCATCCTCATGCACCCTTCTCTCAGCAGTGTCCATGTTAGCAGTTGTAATGTTAGCTGAGTGGTTTCTCTTGGTGGTGTTCAGCCCAGATGAGTTTCTTCAGGTTTCTCTGTTTCTCCAACTCAATCTTGGCCATGGCGGAGTTGCGACAGATCCTATAATTCTTGGTCTTCTGTCGCTCTCTCCTTGGTCTGAGCCGGTCTCGGATGGTGTTGAAGATGGCTCTCATGGCTTCCATGAAGCAGCCACGTTCTCCTCTCAACTCTCCTCTCACCTCCATCTTCAAATAGGCCTCTATTTGGTATAAAGTCCTTTTGTAGTAATAGATGAGGAAACACTGGAATAACAATATCAAACAATTATGAAAACAGATGATTGATGAATAAGTACAGAATTTCCAGCAGAAAGCTCTCTGGTGCAGCCAGGTCAAACTGATTTGGTGTTCTACCTCAGTGTTCTACTTTGCGCTACTTAGAATGTTCAGAGGATTCCAAATGGTGATGTCGGCAGAATTCTATAGAATGCTAGTTGTAATGTTTTAAAGGCACACTATGCAGGTTTTTTAGCTTAATATGCACATTTTTCTAGCTTAATTTACCTTCATTTAACATCTTCAGAGTCATTGGAATGGTAATATGACTTTTTTTGGATTGAATGGTGGCCGTCTCGCTTCCCCCTAGCGCCTGTGAGCGGAAAAACCATCCTTGCAACTGTGGGCCTGTCAGGAAGTATAACAAATGTAACGAATTGCTTTACTGCATTCAAATACACATACACGCCAGGCACCGGCTAGAAAAAGGTAGCGATGGAGTTTCTCAGACATTCGTCATGACAGAGCCAGTGAAAAAGAAGCAAAAACCGAGAAAACAGTAAGGAAATTGCCAATACTGCATAGTTTACCTTTAAATCCACACATTCAAGATTTCAAAATTGTCCATTTTGAATGCAAAATGCAACAGGGATGACTCAAAGTGCTTTCCAAATAATAAAATAACAATAAAATAATAATAAAATACAAAATGCCTACATATGAAGAGATAATACCATCATACTAATTTGTTGTTATTATTACTAACTTGCTTAATGCAGGCTTAACAACTTAAAAACTGTTCACTATTGTAATGTACATATTCTGCAAGTCAGACAAAAACGTCTTCTAAATTCCATGACCATAACTATACTCTAAAACATCTAATTTTCATTAAAAAAAAAAAAAACTTCATATTTTGCAAAAACATTGCTTCAATTTGAAAACATTTCCTGGCCCACTGGGTGGCACTGCGCTAAATGGAATAGGTCTATAGAGCCCATTGTTTGAATTCTATACAGACAAGAGAAGTTTGCAGCAAACTACATTGGCTACAACCCGCAAACATGGTCAGCAGTTCACCATAATACTGTAATTCCACCAAGAACAGCCATGTATACTCAAGGGACTTATTAAAACATTACACCACTAGAGGGTGCAGCACACCCAGTGTTGTGGGCAAAGGTGCAGGTCAGACACTAGTGTCAGGGGTTGAGGTCATGTCAGGAGAACCTACTGTAGTATCGATGACAGAAGTGATGACTGAGCACCAAGAATAACTTTATATTCAGTGATGTACTCCCTGTGAAATATTTTTTCAGCCAAGTACCCCCTAACCAGCGCAAAGCATTTTTAGCTGAGAAAAAAGACTTAAAACAGAGCACTGTGCCATCAGTGTCTAATTTATTAAACTTTGGAACTGATAAACACATATAAAATTTAAACATTTGGAAAAAAAACATTTTGAACATTTTAAATTTTAATAATCCATGACTAAATTTATTGCAAATGATTGTATATTTTGCAAATTATATTTATTTTTAAAAATCTCACGTACCCCCTGGAGTGCTTTCACGTACCCCCATTTGAGAACCACTGGTTTAGAGGATTCGTGAATTTTCCGAATGATGATTAATTGTGGAATACTATTTCTTCTCATGAGAGATATTCTGCATGGGTTACAAGTAGGCATAATTACTTTTCATAACAGGCGTGATATCAAGTAAGACAGAATGTGTAATGATTCCAGTCTTACTCCTATGAATGTACTGTATTGACACTTGTGTGAGAAAGCATCCTGAGCCAGAGGCTCAACAGTTTAATGAAATTAGCCAGACCATACAAATTGAGTTATAGGTTAAGTCAGCACGATCCTCAGGATTTCCTGGCACCGGGACGCTATTGATCAGTAGTGATGGCATGTTCTTAGTCTGGCCACCCAACTTAGAGTGTAGACACCTTGACGCTGGTTAGATAGACCAGTACACAGAATATTGGATGTTTACTGGGAACATGCTCTCTTGGTTCACAAGAAATGTTCAGATGTGATGTCATACTGACCTTGATAATATTTTCCTGGTTTAGATCCCAGGTTATTTGCAGAGCCTCGGATATTAATGTTCTCATCAAATGTCGATAACTGATATTCTATGTCAACCGTGCTCACTTTAATATAACATGTGTACATGAGAGCTGTATGTGTCAGGATTGTGCAGGAGGACCCAAGTGCAAGACTCAACCAGGCAGACTTACAGACAAAACAGAATTTATTTTAAACACAAACTTTACATTTAAAGAATTTCTTACTTACATAGAGGACTTTGACTAGACAAACAGAGAGCCGATCCGACAAAGGACAAAGAGACAGGGGGGTAGAAATACACAGACCAATTAACAGAGAGACAGAGGACTGGACGAGACCAACAAGACAATAACAGGGAACAGGTGTGGAAGATAGGGTTGGGCGAATGAAGCCCCATGAGGCTTTGGAAGGTTCTTCCTGATTGTATCGTAAGTGTTTCGAAGGGTCAAAGCATCGAATACAAAACAGTGACATCTGGTGGTTAGCAGACATAACGGCGGCTCTCATTAGCGATTAAACAATCACAGACGAAGCCACATGCCGACCAAATGGCCCTTCTCTGACACTGGTAAAACAAAGCGGAGAGACAACGTGTTCTGTTCCCTTGTGAGTAAAAACTATTAGGCCTACAGTCATTGGAATAAACATTATAGTTTTCATATGCTTCTAATAATTTGAATTGAAAATGTAATGTGCTTGGTTTTAAATAATGCTGTTTCCGCGAAAATCTTAAAATGGTCTTGGGAGGGTGGTAGCGTGTTCGTATACCGCACGCGCGACCGCGGTTCAAAATGCCATGAGTTAGCATTATTTGATATTGCATGCTTCTCTATTGTGGTTGTGTTTAAGACTTCATTTGATGTTTTGCAAAAACTAATGGCAAAATAACATAGGCTAATTGCTGTAGATGACCACAGTAGTGTCAGATAACAGAAAACATATAAAGGGCATTGTGTACAATGGGGATTGTGAAGTGCTTGTGTGGGGCTACAATTTTAGAAGGGTGCTTGTGCAACAAAACATATGTGTTGGGGACTTTAAAGGTTTATCGAACCCGTAACGCTTTAGGGGTTTGATACAAGCACCGGTGCCCCTGTGTCAAATGTCCCATTTAAACTTTTCAGTGACGTCCGAAGCTTCGTACATCATCAGTCACGTGACCTTACAACTTTGATACGCGCTCCGATACATTGTGCCGAAGCAGATTGCTTTGCGGAAGTGATACGAGCTTCGGTGCCTCGGTGTCAGACTTCCCATCCCTAGTGGAAGCAGAAAGGAGGGAAAACTAACAAGACAGGAAGCACAGACCAAATAAGGAGATGGGGCGGAGACAAAGACAGGTGACAGGCAGGTTAACACAAAAGCACATGGGGAACAGGCAAAAACAAACACAGGACAATACACAAAATGGCCACCAGGGTGGCACAAACTCCAACAGTCCGGGCCAGTATCCTGACAGTATGATCATGTGATGCAAATATGAAGAAACATTTTATTTAGCTTCCTTTGATGTTAGAAGAGCACAGCAGTGAGCTAAAGGGTTGCATCCATTTGTTAGTACAATACATCAATCAATCAATAAATAAATAAATAGTTAATAATGTTGGTTCACTGCAAACCCAATACATTGCTCACAGTTAAAAGATCCAATGAAAATAACAACATTTTCTGTTTATACTAAACAGAGATCTCCACAGCACCAAAGCAACCCTATGTGAAATTATATCTAATGACAGTACAATCATTGCCCACCTTTGACCAGTATCTCTGGCTCTGAGTGACCTATTCCTCTGATGACTCACCATCCACCTCGTCAGGGCCATTTTGGGCAATATGCATGAATGCTAAACTTTTCACTCCATGTTCTAAACACTAATTGAGCACATGGCTCTTGCAGACCTCTGCAGCGCCAGTCACGACTCCTCTTCACAAGAGAAGCCCCCACACTCTCCCATCACTGTTAATTACAGATGACCTTGCTCTCTCTCACACACACACACACACACACACACACACACACACACACACACACACACACACACACACAAGGCCGAAAGCATGGTTTGGTTCAACTCGGCTCATTTTAGGCTGCCTCCTCTCACTCACTCCCCCCTACACTTCTCCCTTTCTGTCTACACACACACACACACACACAATTAGACATACTTGCCCTCAGTGCCACTGGTAGCCAAGCCTTCAAGCACATACTGTAGCACTCTGCCTCATCATCCGCAACATGGGTCAAAGGTCATGGTGCAATGTGTTCAGGCTCCTGTGAAGGCAGTCAGTGGGTGAGAGAAACAACATTTCTGTCTGTGTTTTTAGAATTCCCAGTCCTCGTAAATGATGTAAAGCTGACAACGGGCGAGGGGGAAAAATAGCCAGGGCGAGGGGGGAAAATAGCCAAATCTGCAGGGAAATTGAATGCTGTGTGAACACCCAGGCTGAAACTCCTAATCACTCACATACATCAAGTGGAAAATAAGACTGACAGAGTGCTACAAACAGCAACAAACACATCAAATAATATTCTACTGGAAGGCTTGAAGGACGTCTTTTGCAACATGGGAGTGTATGTGATGCATTACTGTGCCAGTTCCTGAATGTTAATAAATCTGACTCCATTACTATCTGCTTTCAATTTAAAATATGGTCCAAGAGATGCACAGTAGCATCTCGGGGTAATTCAATAAAATTGAAGAAAAATGAATCAAAGATCCAACTGAACAATTTATAAAGACCAACGGCAATTTATGCCAATCGATGAAAAGGAACAAGGTACAAACAGTGAGCGGTCTGTAATATATCTTAAGGCAATAATTTGTACAATAATGTGATGACTGAATACGAGGAGAAGTGATGAAAGAGAGTGTTCTGATGGACATGAACTAGATCTTGAGGTCAATTAAAAGCTGTGGCCGCTGAGGGACAATTGGTCAGAATGTGCACACCAAAATGTTCTTCCAACAGGTTTATTGCAGAAATCCACAGATGGCTGAATCCCAATAAACAGGTCTATGTGTATGGGTGTGTAAGTGTGTGTGTGTGTGTGTGTGGTTCTGCAGGAGATAATAGAAAGAGACAATAATCAGCTACAAATAAACATAAGCTACAACATGAGCTATAGCCTATACATGTCTGCTACATGTTATAATAGCAACCTAGCTTAGCTGAACATAGCATGACCTCACCATATTAATATTAACACTACTGATGAATGTGTAACAGGTAAGTATAGCATAATATGGTAAACAAGTCACATAGGCATACATAATAATAAACATGGTACTATTCGACATTCATATGGAATGTGTCCTAACATTATGTGTGGCTAAGTCCACACTTAAAGCATAAGCATTTCACTCGTGGTAAACACGCACTCGCGGTAAATGCACGTGTGAATCACGTGCCTCACGCTTACACAATATTTCCTAAATAACTTGACACATAACATACACCAAACATAATACAGATACTCACTTGTTACTGAACGCACACAAGTAGAAAATACACCTTAAAACACTATAACAAACAATCATTTAAACAGCACAGTCAATTAACGCCAGCTCTCTCGAGTACTTTCTTCTTCCTCTGTATTAACAACGTTCTGAAGTCCCGGAGGGCAGCGTGCTCTCTGATTGGCTGGTTGGAGGCAAGCAATACGACTGATCTAGAGTCGGCCCTTTGTTACAGAGAGACTGGAACACACATAAGAGAGAAGGCATGACGCTGAGAATGACGCTGGTGAACAAAACATGTACATTTCCTGTATCAAATCTGGTCCGGTAAATGCAGTATCCTGGAAACCACCTGCCCATCTGCTCTTATCCCTGCACTGATCCAAAATAGTGACCAGTGTATAGTCATTGGCTATCACCATATTTCCCCACTATGATGAATCCCACCTCTGGACTATTCTGACACTGACATCAGAGAAGATACTGTATGGTGGACCTGAACAAATTCCTGAGAACACAATTGGGAAGGAAACACTCATTCATGTAATACGGCAGTTGGCCTTTTGACGTACAAAGGGGCAATGTCCATCCTTAGTTGTCCACCCCAGTTTCTGCTTGGTTGAGAGTCTGTGATTTCCAGAAGAATATCACATTTTTCTCAGTAGTTGTTTTGCATTCAAGTACATAATTCTGTTGAGTGTATTCCAACATTTTGTTTCTTGGATGTAAAATTAAGGACATTTCAATAATGTAAATAGAAGGAAAGCAATAAAAAGCCACAGCATATTGTTGCCAAAATGCCTTTGGTTGTTATAATGTGGCATGCTAACAGACAGTATTACTCCTTTTTCATTTTTATGAAATGTTGAGCAAAGCTAATTTCTTTTTTCATGTGAGACACAGGGAAACAATTAAGACTGTCTTTTATGAGGACTGTCTAATTTGACATACAGTAACCCTGCTTATTTTTTTTTTTATTATTATTACTTTATTTAAATGTAGTGCTTTCATTTACAATCAAATCATTATGACAGGTCTTCTTCTACTGCACTACTATTTAACATTTTTACATTTTGCCCTTCAAAAAATAAACAATCACCAACAGAAACAAAACACAAAAAACATAACATTGACAGACAATCATTGACAGACATTACATTGACAGAGAGGGGAAAAAAAACAAGAACCCTGCTTACTGAGCAGCTTCATAACAAAGAAATAATTGATTTCATGTTGAAGAAAAAAACAATACATTTCAACTGTGCAGAGGCACTGTACTGTACAACTAAAACTACTTTCAAGAGCATGCCCCCGTTGAACAACTAGAAATATCAGTGGAGCACTGAGGTGTGTCATATAGTAAAGATTAATCAACAGGCCATCAGGGTGTGGATATGATGCAAAAGCATCACATGTGACATGGTACCAGTCCCGGCGTCATGGGGGGGCTTTGGGGGGCCGGGCCTGTCCTGGAAGTCATCTGTGCCCGCCCTGGATGAGCTTGGCTGCACCAACCAACCCCACTTCCCCAATCCCATATTGATTTTGAACATTAATTAAATGTAGGCCTATATTATAGGTTTGTCAATATAGCAAGTAGCAAATAAAACTTGTAAAATCTGTATTATTCCGTAGCTTATTAACATAAGGTAAGCCCAGCTATCACCTTAATGGAAAGGACGTTTTAGTGGCCCAGTTTAGCCTACTTCACTTCTGCACTAACCCTTGTCATCCGATGACAAATATGGCTTATCGGCTCGCAGGTAGTCTCATATCGTAATTAGTAGAAGTAGGCCTAGTTTATGGGTTTGTTTGATAGCGTTAACCTTTACTGTTTTTTCTTCTGACCTAGTCGGAGAACATAGGGGAGCTTGTTACCACTCCCGGGCCGAAGTTATCCGTATGGTCGGGGCTAACTCCCTAACCCTCTATCTGAAAGTGATTAGCAAATAAACGAGGATTTTGGTTTTATCTGCGGATTTATTTTTGCATTACTTTGAATATGACTCGCTCCTGTCTCAACAGCGCGTCTACTTTTTCCACACGCATCTCAGTTCTAACACACATCCCCTCTCGCTTTCTCTCTCTCCATCCCTGCGCACGGGGCTCTCTTAATGGAGCTGCACCATTTTACAACAATTGCATCTACATTTTCAGTTTAAGCTTAAACTATCGTGATCAATTTAAGTTCCCGTGCCCCCCCTGGAAAGGTGTAATGCCCGTCCGTGAATTTGTGTCTGCTGCCGGGTCTGCATGGTACTGTCCAATCAAATACCCCCAAAGCCTTGTGTAGGTCACATTATCGTCCATCTCCATGTACTTTATCAAGGTTGAAGGCTGACAGCTGATCTCAAGAGCATGACTCCAACTGCAACATCCATCTTGGAGGACCTCAGAGTATCACACACTTGAGAAGCTGACAGTACTACCGCAGGGACAGGAGAATGGTGGCTACTATACCAGGCAAGGCAAACAATCACAGGAGGGCTTGGCGGACACTCCCCAGTGTGCCCCGGCAACAGCAGTGCAGGCGTGATGAATGAGAAGAGATCGTCCTCATAAATCTGGGCAGTTCATCTCCTTTTTTTTATTTTTTATTACACATGCATGTTTACTGTATGCATTAATAATAAGTGTGCAGTGAGAACACATTTGCATATATGCGCATCCATGGTGTGGGTTGGTATAGCCTACTCATTCAGTAATTTCACTCCACATTTTACTACATGGCTGTTTTACTACATGGCTCATTTACACTGAAGATACTCAGCTAATAGTTATTAATAATAATGAATACAAATAATAAATGTTTGTGCATCTATTTTACCATAATTTGTTGCAGACTGTTTGTCTTTGTTGTTGTTGTTTGTTTTAATCAGAAGTAATTCAGGAGACAATATAAGTCATCCACATAATGCTTAATCTTAACTCCAGATTTAACGGCCCTGATTGTTTCAGGCAATTATTCTTCCTTCATTAAAATATAAAGTTTGTTTGTTACATCCATTGAGGCACTAATCAATGACACATATGAAAGTTATGGCACCAAGCAACAGACAGAGCAAGACATCTCATAATCACTGGCGCTAATGAGCTATTAAGACAGTCGTGTATTTTGTTTGTGTAAATATCTTGCCACCTCTGCAGTTCCATGTCAGCCTCACTGGTCTCATCTTCGCTCGTCACCCAACAGCAGAAACTGCTGTACACGTTTGCATTTTCTGATTTCTAATAGGCCATTTTTTGCCTTTACACAGTGAAGACTATTTATTGGCGAGTAAGCTAAATGTTGTATTGCTCAGTCAATCAAAGGGGAATGTGCTTTGTTGAATCTGTACCATCAAGTTGAGTTTGTGTGTGTGTGTGTGCTTTGCCAACAGAGACGAGATGACTCCTACCATGCATGGTAGTGCTCACAAATCAGCAGTCCTATAGAATTTACATTCTCCAAAAACGTGAGCAAGAACAAACCCAGTAACTTCAAGGGAAAAACCTCTTGCTGTCTTATGGCATTTGTTACAAAACCTTTAAAAAATTCATTATCAAGGAGAGCCACTAATTTCCGGATGGTTGGATTTGAGTACTCCAGCATGATGTCTTCAGAGTGGAAAGACACAGAGAGAGACAGGGCCCTTTTTGCTGAACAGGACATCACACACAAACAGTGAGTGGAAGAGAGAAACAAAGGCATCTCTTTTTTGTGTTGGCTTCACATGCTTGCTGTATTGCAGCGCCAGGCCTTATTCAATATTAACGTCCTGCAAAGTTTCACCCTCTGAAAACTGTCGCCATGCACTTTACTTGAACCAACCATTTCCTCTCCTTTCAGTGTCATTAATTCCAGCATAGGCCACGGGCACTGTGAAAACACCCCTTTAAAACAGGCACAGCTTTGAAGAGCTTAACGTGTGAGTGTGTGTGTGTGTGGGGGTACAGCACAAATGGAGAAATCAGGCAATGTCATCAATTATTCACACCACCCTCTCTTTGTTGGCATGGCACATAAACCCACAGGGTAACATAAAACTGTAAATGCTATGGACAAGGGTCCTTTGGCAGTGTGACGCAAGCAAAAAATGGCTCCATGAAATGGAGTTTCAGGAATAATGAGAAGCTGGACTAGAGTATGAGGAGGGGTCACTGCCGGAGCCATCTGTGAGAAGATAAAAAAAAATCAAACTGCCGGTCATAACTGGGAGAGTGGAGAAACAATTGTATGGCTTGTTCTGTGTGTGAATGCGCGCTTTGTGAGTGTGTGTTCTGTGTGTGAATGCGCGCTTTGTGAGTGTGTTTTCTTTCTAAGGAGTGCCACTGCCCCCCACAGCCATAACGCTGAGCAAGCAGGTGGAGGAGTCAACACTCAGGTTAATTCTCTCTACTCCAACCCCCCCCCGCCCACCACACTCACACTCACACTCACACATACACACAGAGAAAGAGACATGGTTATCCTGTTGGAAATCATTAACATCATGTGAAAAGAACATGTCTCTCTCTTCTTTCTTTAGGTGTGATATCCTGGGGGCTTTGTTCCATCCCTTTCCCTCTCTTTCACAGACACAAACATACACACACAGGTGGACAGAAAGAGAGAGAGAGAGAGAGAGAGAGAGAGAGAGAGAGAGAGAGAGATGCATTATTCTTCCTGTCTCCTCCCCTGTTCAGGTAGGTTCACTCTAAAAGCTCAAGAACAAAAGTGGTAGAAAAAGACCACACACTGTTCCCAAATCAAACAGCCTGTATCAGGAGCACTGTTACACTGATGATGAAGCCTCCCACAACTTAAAGCCGAGGACAGATACAGGTGTGGAAAAGAAAACAGTCTGTACCTCTGCCAGTAAGTGATGAGAGCACTTCAGGTGAGAAGTCTCAGAGCCCAGGTTGCCAGAGCAGACGCGAGGGCTTCCCATCGCTGGTCAATTCGCTTTGAATAACACTACCCGTTAACTACTGCACTGGCAAATAAATGAAGTCTTCACGGAAAAGAGATGAGGTTTCGCGGCCCCGACGTTTGCACTGGGCGCCCAACCATGAAGGGCAGACCGCCTCCATGCAGGCCTCTCAGGCCAAGACACAGTGGTCGGCCGGCACAAAGCAAAGTCAAGCGCTCACAGCTGCAATGCTAATGCCCTGGATATGTAGATGATTTAACAAGGTCCATTAGTTACAAAAGGGCCCAGTGTACAGTACATGGCACAAGTGAAGATTAATTGGGCCTGTTTATCCTCTGGCAGAGTGCATCCTGCGAGCTTGTATAAGTGTTTCATCATCATATTAGCCCGTTGATGTGCGGAACAACAGTCTGTAGTGGCCACGCTTTTAGGAGACGTGTGCTCCACTTCTCGTCCCTCCTGTGGCCATGCGTCGCGTGCTGTCCTGCCATGTGCTTTGTTGCCAAGAAGTCATAAACATTTACAAGCGGTTCCTGCCACACACTACATCCTTCACATTTTAGGTGGCCTCATTCACAGTATGTACTTTAAAAGGTGTGTAGGCCATTTAAAACAAACAGAACACAGGAAGCGGGCAGGCATTTATGGTAATAATGGGAAATAATGGGCAAACAGTGGAAAGGTTTGTGCGGTAATATCAGTTAAATCCATCCCTTAATGAGTTCCTCTGTTATTCACTATTTACGGAAAACTGCAGCCCAGATCGATCGTATAAACAAATGAATGAGGATCCGCTGTGTGTGTGTGTCTTTTTCTCTGTGTGTGTATGTGTGTATGTGTGTGTGTGTGTGTGGGTGAGAGAGAGAGAGATAGCGACAGAGATAGAGAGAGTGTGTGTGTGTATGTGTGTGTGTGGGTGTCTGTGTTTGTGAGAGAGAGAGAGAGAGAGAGAGAGAGAGAGAGAGAGAGAGAGTGTGTGTGTGTGTGTGTGTGTGTGTGTGTGGCGTGCGTGTTCACATGTAACTGAAATGTAGAACCTGAAATATCAAGGCAAGTTGGTTGGATGTCTTTAAGAATCTTTACAAATCATCCTGTTCAACATATGGGCCTTTCAAGTTAAATTTTTCTACAAGATTCTACCAACAAAGAAAATGCTAAAGATTTGGAGAATAAATGAAGACAATATGTGTAGATACTGTATTCTGGTGAAGAAGAGGAAGACACCATGCATTTGTTTTGGTACTGTCCAGATGTCATGCTTTTTTGGCGCAAGGTGGCAGCTTGGCTGTCTGAGCAAGGACTTGACTTACCAATAACAACAATCAATATAATTTGGGGTTTGCATGAAGAACAAAATATGCTGTTAAACATTATTGTGTTCCTTGGAAAGAAAAAAGAAAAATGCATTACATTGGAACCATTCATCATGTTTCTAAAACATTATTATTTAATGACTAAGAACATGATAAAAAAAAATAAAAGAAAACCACAAGCAGATGATTGGAGAAAATTAGCTATCACAAAAAAATTGGGATAAAGATCAATATTTTTTTATTATTCTGATATTTATGGATAAGAATCTATCTGTTGCCACATACTCTGCTATTTTTCTGTTCTGGCTGTCAAGTTAATTTACAGCTTAAATATGAAAATGACTAGGTTATATAGCTAAAATATGTATGCTTTTTTGTTTGTTTGTGTATGATTTTGGTTGTTGTTGTTTGTTTGTTTGTTTTCTTCATTACCGTTGTTTATTTGACTGTCTTCAATGTTGTAAACACCAATAAAAACAAAATATCAAGGCAAGTTGAGCAGGCAAAACCTAAATGTCCGTATTAGTTTACATGACAAAAATGTTCTGCCACTGGAGTAGAAAATTAGAGTGTGGCTTCCTTGCTTTTAGAAAGCATCATTATTCAAATAGATCCATTTGAGGGCTGCTCAGGGCAATATGGGGTAATCAGTGCCAGCCCTGCGATCAATCATTTCTGGTCCAATGGTGCCCCCAGATGGCAGAATGTATGATGACATCCTAAATAATGGGAGATGTCAGTGTGTTAGTGATTGTGGCTTGTGCACAGATTCAAATGCCATCCATGCCCACAGATATGAGTACAGCATTGCCTTGAGGTAATTACCTTATCAATCATTACAATTGAATTAAAAATTTACTGTGAGCAAGTCCTTTGTGAGGATGTTAATAACAGGTAGTTAGAGTGATCAAAAAAGATCCAGACAGGTCTATTAACCAAATGGAACTTCCTGTGTCCAAGTGGTTTCTGGGGACTGCCCGCGGTCTCTTATCTGTAGGACAGCATCCGTCTCCATCTTATCTGGAGCCAGCTGTGCCGCTGGTATTTGTATTGCTGTGTATTGTACCACTGTCACCCTATGACATACTGCCCCATGGAAAAATTATGATCTACATTGTAGCACTTCACTAACATGCACTATAATTTAGCATTGTCATATAATACTATCATCAGTCTGTATTTAGAAAAATGACAATTAACAATTAACAACAAGCGTCTCAATCAAATCATTAACTTACATTACCTTCTGATTATGACCAACTAGTGTTTCACCACTAGCACTTGTCAGTTTCTATTACATCTCAGATATTTCAATGTTTTTGCTAGAGGTGAACCAATCATCACTTTTTACAACAACAACAATGACAACAACACATTATATAGCGCTTTATTAAGGCACCCAAAGCACTTTCCAGTGAAATGGGAACCCACCACATACACTATGTGTAGCACCCACCTGGGTGATGCATGGCAGCCATTATGCACCAGAACGCTCACCACACGAGTGTCGAGTGAGGGAATAAATGAATGAGCCAATTACACTGGGGAATGAATAAGGAAAAGATTGAATGAGCCAGGTTGGGAATGTGGCCAGGACACCGGGGAACCCCTTCTCTTTGCAATAAGTGCCTTTGGATATTTTATGACTGTTGTGAGTCAAAACCTCATCTCATCCAAAGGACAACATCTCTTACAGCACAGTGTTCCCATCACTGCACTGGGGCATTGGGATTGACCTTTGGCAAGAGGGAAGATTGCCACCTATAATAGCCACCCACCAACACCACTTCGAGCAGCAGCTTCATTTTCTTACGTACTAACCAAACCCAGTGTATCCATTGGCTGGTTGCCAGACAAGAACAGCTGTCATCACATTTCCAGCCCCCACTTTAGCTGAGGCACACACATACCTAACTTAAACACAAGCTGAGATAGACAATGTTGCCAAGGGAACAAACCCAAGCCAATGAGCTCATAGTGGCGAGAGGACTTCAGCTAATTCTGTCTGCCTGTGAGACAGATTCAGGTGACAGCGGAGCAGACAGACACTCAATACAATATAATAGGCTACATGCACGAAAGGTTATGTGTGTACACTTGTTTGATTCCGGTGGAACCAGGTCTGTTTGAACCAGCCGCTATTGTTAATGTAATTAGAGTCTACACGGACCTGGTTGGGTGTTGCAATGGGGAATGAGCATGTTACGATAAAGAAGGATTTATGCGTGTGTAAAATTGTTATTACTGACCACAGTGTGTCGTGTGAAGATGTAAGGAGCAGAATATAACAAAAGATGCTGTTACAACACAGTTAACGCTCCACCGGAAATAAATGAGCATACAGGAAGAGCCTGTCGTGCACCTAGTCTATTAGTCCTAGAGGTCTGCAAGAGGCACATCAGTACTGGTTAGAGTGGACTCAAAACTACTTTCTATTCTCATTGCTCAAAGTTTGCAGGGGGCATTATGCATGCATTATGCTCCCTGTGGATTTGTGGGCAATGTATGTGTATGTCTACCGAACAGAAAGATACAGGAAGTTTGCTTAAAGTGACACAGGGTAGCTCTTGTCTGCCGCATCCCATTAAATATTCACTTTGACTTGGAGGGAAACTGCTTTTGATGAGGATGAAACTTTCATGCATAAATATAATATAACTGCCAATATATTAGATGATTAAATATTAAGTGATTCATTTTAAGACACAAAATGGAAGTCTGTGGCTGGGGAAATCACTACTTTTTAGGTACGCTCTTTCATCAGTGAGTCTGGGTATAAGAGGAACGGTGAGAAATCCAGAAAGGCAATGTTGAAACACCCAACAGGAACACCCAAACTGCACATTGAACAAAACAATATGGAAAACAAGGAATGGAAGATATTTCAGACTACCATCACCCTGCTGCATTTTCTAACATTTTCCCCAAGTCTTCTGTGAACATCAAAGTATCCAGATAAATGTTTAATTCTTAGCTCTTTTGCTCTTGCCCGTCCTCTCATTTTAAAACAAGATATAATTTAAATATCCTCTAATTGGATGAGAAGGCTTTATTCATGGCTGTGGTCCTCATTAACAGGCTAAATTTGGGTGCTGACTCGTGATAGAGATCTGATGAAAAACAAATGACGAAACAATACAGATAAGGCATCTTGAACTTGATGACATGTCCAGACCTAAACAATGCATAACCCATCATTTAATCATAAATACTCCCAATGTACAAAACATCTGTACAAATCTATACAATTGTGTGTGTAAAACAGAAAAAAAGAACTTCTTCAAAATGTGAAAAGTACAATATTACATCATCTATAGCAAGTGTTTCTTTCATGTCATGTCATATGACTTAAACATGATAAACCACATGTTATTGGAGCAAGTCGCAGAGCAAAGGGCTAAACACAAGGATTCAGTACCCAGAGAGCAGACATACTCATGAAAATGCCCATCTGTTCTGTAAGTCACTTTGACTAGAAGAGTTCGCTAAATGAATGAAATGAATGGGAATGAAAAGGAAAGGCATGTGTTTGGTCCAGCTAGACAGACCTCCTGCCGCTAGACAGACCTCCTGCGTTGCCGCAGACCTCCTGCCGCTAGACAGACCTCCTGCGTTGCCGCAGACCTCCTGCCGCTAGACAGACCTTCTGCGTGCGTATGTGTGGATGGAGGTGCAGTGTTGCCGCAGGCACAGGGAGCCACTCGGGGAAGAGGAGGCCCAGGAGTCGTGGGAGGTGGGAGCTCCGTCCACCCTGTAGGAGATGGAGTTGTAGAAGACGGGATTGGTATGGCCTCCTCCTCCTCCTCCTCCTCCTCCTCCACTTTGCAGCTCATGCTGGGAGGACAGTGGGCTTCTCTCCCCGGTCTGACCATGGCGATGGCAGCAGGCGGCCGAGCAGAATGAGAGGAGACGGGCCGGTGATGGCCGAGCCGGGGTCATCCTCTTCTTCCTCTTCAAGGTTGACCCTCGAGGGTTCTCGGGGGATGGGATGAGGTTGGCGCGGCTGCTGCCCCTGTCGGCGGGCAAGGACAGGCTGCTGTTCCGGCACGATCCGTTCTCCACCGCACCTGGCGGTTGAGAGGCCTGTTCTGTCTCCTCCTCCTTCCTGTGTCCCGCAGCCAGAGCACCCCGACCCTTCTCCAGGTCACCTCCCTCCTTTCCCATGTTCCCCCCTTCCCCTCTCCGCCTTCCTCCTCCTCCTCCTCTTCCTCCCTCTCCTGCCTCCTCCACCGCTGCTGCCTGCAGCCCCTCTGAGCTGACGGTGAGGAACCTCAGCACCACCAGGTTGAGGAAGGCCCCGATCACGGTCAGCCCCACCAGGATGTAGAGGAAGCTGAAGGCCACGTAGACCGTGTTGGTCTGCAAGTCCTCGCGCTTGAGCAGCGCCACAAAGTCGCCGAAGCCGATGGTGGTCAGCGTGATGAAACAATAGTAGTAGGCATGGAAGAAGCTCCAGCCCTCGAAGTAGGAGAAGGCACCGGCACCCACGCACAGTACACTCAGGCACGACAGGAAGCCCATCAGCACCATGTTGCCCATGGAGACCTCAGAGCGGCGAAGCCCCAGGCAGCGCTTGGTCCGGCTGAGCAGGTAGCGCGTGCAGGTGTTCATGCGCTCCCCCAGGCTCTGGAACATCACCAGAGTCAGCGGGATGCCCAGGACGGCGTAGAACATGCAGAAAGCTTTACCCGCATCAGTGCCAGGGGCAGCGTGCCCATAGCCTGCAGGCAATGCACACAAAAGTCATATAAAGTGACTAAGTGAGTTTTATATAAAGAATTGTTTATGGAAATCACTTGTGGCAATAAAAGGGAAATCACACAGACTGTAGTTCTGGAAATAACCAACAGAGCCTGCTAGACAGTAAATGGACTTCATTCACAGTGTTCTACACAATAATTGAATGATTTACTACAGAATCGTGCTTTGTAATATGCAATGGTATAAAATATGAATTCTTACCTATCGTGGTGATAACAGTGATTGCAAAGTAGAAAGAGCCCGCGAATTTCCATTGTATTCCTCCTCGATGAGGCTCCCATTGTAAAACCACCTTTTCAATTTCGCGGTATTCCTCATCAGAGAAACCATATTTTTTCTTCAACTCGTTCAGTTTAAGCTCCAACATTTTCTTTCGGGAACTTTCCGTCTCAGACTCAAGCGCGTCGAACACAGCGGCTCCAACAAGTAGGTAAGAGAGCATGCAAACAATCAAGCAAAGAGTTCGAATGTTTTGCATGTTCATCGGGGAAAACATGAGTAGCCTATGCGACATGAGACTTTGTTTCCTAAAGCTAGGTAGGCACAGCTCACCTCTCGGATGGACATAATTTGACAACTGTAGGGATTTAGGATGGTGTTCTGTTGGGGAAGGGAGGAGATGCTCGTTCGGGCGCCTCCAAAAATACACGTGGTAGAGTTGGTGAGGAGGGGCGTCACCGAAGAAATGTAATACGAGTAAATGAGTATCAAGTAAATTCAGTCAACTCGCTTTTTAATCATGGTTTGCATTAGTATTATTACTAGAATAAAACTTTGCGACGAAAACACTTTGGCATGAGTATAGAGCAGTAGCCTATATCATTAGTAGCACTAGCACCTTTTTAAAGCAACACCAAAGAGTTTTTTGTAGCTTAAAATAATGTTTCCAAAATCGTTTCAGTGGTTCATCAACTAGTAACAGGGTGAACGGCACTCCTCCATTCGCTTCGTGGCCCTCTATCGGCTATAACCGCACGTAAGTTTGCCAGATCCGGTAGCGGATCTGTAGTTCGGTGGAATGAGACATAAGAAACTACAAATTTGACTTGCATCTGATGTCGCAATACATCGTACTTTTGTAAAAGCATGCAACATATTCTACCTTGTCTGTGGACAAGTGGATTGTTATTTGCAAAGCAGGTGTTGGATAAACAAATAGTCCGTGCGACAGAGGGAAAAGTTATTTGGTGTTGCTTTAAAGTAGCCTATCTATGCCCAGTATCGCTCCAGTTCTGAGTTGGCGCTGGCCAGGGTGCTGAATTGTCTTGCATTGACAAAGTGATGAACAAGTACTTAAGCAAAGTCCCGTTCGATCAATGTTACAATTACAGCATTAGGCTGTCAAACACCGTTTTTTTTTTTATGTGTATGTTTAACATAATTAGGAAAAAAAAAGAGAATGGAAAACATATGCTGTAGCTGTAGCTCGCAATAACTGAGAAACATCTTACTATAGACAGCTGGCCTTTACATACCCCGCTATCTTAATGGCAGTGCTTTCTCATGTGTACATGGGCGAAGTATTCACAGCACACGGTGGTAATGTATTACTGTGTGTGTGAACAATGGCGAGGTGGACTGCCATGTTTAACCTTTAAGAGAGCACACCTAGTCCAAGGGTGATAAATCCGCCGTTAATCATTATTAACCAATGAGTGAGACACTCATAGACAGAACGAGAGTATAGAACAAGTGCAACTGACCTTTAATGTCTTTGCGTCTCCCAAATCCTATTGGTCATTGATAGCAACCACGGCATACATCACGTGTACAAAAGGGAACATTTCCACAAAATAAGAGTTTGGTAAACAACAAGTATATTTCTAGTTTAGGTTCTACCTTAGGCAACAAAACAAACAGCAAAACTAAACATCCAATTCATTTATGGATTTTTCATATGAAATAACACTGGATCCTTTTACATTTGAAGGCTATAAATGTAGGTAGTACAGCTATCATATGCACCAATAACAGACAACCTGAAATAGCTAGCACAGCTGCTTCTGCACCGGAGAGTCCCACTAGCCATGTGGATTTTATGACCCTTCCATCATGAGTGTTATTATCTCTATTAAAATCTACATTTATGGCCCCACTCCTGTGAGACATATGTCTTTTCATGCCCCTCCTTATGCACTATCGTTAGTACACCGAGTGCCTCCTTCTGTCCTTCTAAATTCCCCATGGCCTGTCACTCTGCTGATACCAGTATCACAGGAAAGAACATGTCTTTTTGTTCTGTTTACCCACTGTCGACACTGCATTATAGCAAAGCCCTGTGATTAATCAATGTTGTTACAGCACAATGGATGGTCATTCAGCTTTGGACAAAGAAAAAGCCAACCAGACTCACTTTCAATGAAATTGCATTTGCAATTGTGTTTGACATTGCGTGCTTTCAATATAGTCATGTGTGTACATATCATATTTCTGATTAGATGTGAGACTGGTTCTTTTTTCTGTGTTAAATGAAGCAAGCACTCCTTGCTTTTACCTTGATTCTGCTATCTTTTTTATGTATTGTTATCATCTTGCAGGGAAAATGGCATTAATCCACATGAACTGTTCCTGACAAATTAAAACATTTGACTCTTTGAACACTATCAGCGAGCGTAGAAGAATTCAGCTAAAAAGGCTTGTCGTATAACAAACACACAGAAAAGTGCGAAGCAGTTAGCTGAATTTTACAAAAGTTGTATTGAATTACACATTATACAGTGAAATAGATTTCTTGTTGTGATGAGGACTATTAATTTGCATTTACCCCACAGGAACACACGCTCTATGTCAAAACAATCCAGAACTTGAACTTTACCACAGAGGTGAGCAACACAGTCAAGCTTGTTATCCAAAGGGCAAAGCCACTGATCTTTAATTCCCCTGGACCCTCACCTTTTGCAGGGAGGATGGATTTCCATGGTACACTGGCAACTGTGACATGTGTTTGAATATCTAACTCCACATCAACCTACTGTTCATCATACAGTCAGTAAATAAATTGTGCAACTGACTACTAAGACACTATTGTACATAATCTGTTATACATGAATGGACTTAATTAGGCAAGGTCCGTGTATCAGCAGGGACAACAGTGCCTAACATGACCAACTGTGACAGGGCGAGTTTTCGGAGGATAAAGGGCTGTTCACACCAAGAATGATAACTATAACCATAACGATAAAAACGTCCACACTGACCAACGATAAGCAAAGTCTCTCCTTGTGTTGAATGAATGTAATGGCTAAAATGAATGTAATGGCTAAAATATGATGGGTTCTGATTGGCTGTTAGCTTTTTATCATTCTCAAAATCACTCTGAAAGTGATCCCCAATAATATCGTTCTTCATGTCATCATTATAGTTTATGTGTGAACAACGTCATTCATATCCGAGAACGATATGTTTTTATCGTTATAGTTATCAATCTTGGTGTCCTTGGCCCTTTAACCACCAAACTGGAAGGGGAAATCAACAGCACGGCAAAAAAAGAACAGGAGTAAAAGTATTTGAATTCATACAACAGCTTTATAAGTTGTAATTCAGTGAAAGGGAAATGAAATATTATATGAAGTAGAATTATATCAATAACAAACTATAGTCATTATAGATCAAGACATCTCTGGTTTGTCTGTCAACACATTTGTCATAGTTTCTTTCAAGTTTATTGTTGCATCTGATAAAGAAGGCAGTCTAAGCAGCTGGCTGATTAAAATATGTTTCAAGCCAAAGCACCATGACATGTGAGCATAATCCATATTTATCTGTTCAAGCTGCCTGACAGCAGAACTAACAGGGTGTGGCAAATCAAGCAACTTATTGCAGGCTTTATTGAGATGGTTGGTGATTTTGTCCTTTTGACGTTGATTGTTCTCGGTGCAGTGGTTTTGAAAGAACAGCTTGTCATTGAAAATGTAGAAAAATAGAGAACAGCATTACTAAGTTCCTTAGTCACCATTTACGTTTTTTAAAAGCAATTAGTGTACGTACGTAATATGTTAAATGCCAGGGTACAGCTACTGTTTTGTATATGACCATCAAAAATCTGTTTTTGGAGATAGGAGCATTACATTATCACTGTGTTTATCTTGTTAATCTCCTTGCCAGACCTGCAGAACAAATTGAGATTTGCTAACAGGTTGGTGTGGGCTCTCCCAGGCTAATCTCATGTAATGCATGAGGACCTAATCACCTCACCCTTTCACATGAAAGGGGTATTCACAGTGACATCTTAGTGGTGTGGTGCAAAACTAAAATGAATAAGTGAGAGAGAAATAAAAGACTAAATTACCACAAACAAATCAGTATCATAAAATGCAAATGCACACATTTCCTTTTCTTGCCTGTATTCAGTGAGGACAGTGAAGAGTGACAGGAAGCAAGTGAAAGAGAGACATGGGGTGGGATTGGAAAATCTGCATACTCAGATAGGATAAAACTGCATAGTGAGGAAGTAAAAGTAAATTAACTTGGTTTGTATTTTGCAAAAGGGAATTAAAAGTCTGTTTCTTCATTCTTCTGTTTCGTCATTGTTACCCAGATAGTAGCAGACATCCCAAGTCTCCCTGAAGTTGCGGAAGTCTCCTGCATATTGATAGCAGCTCCCTGATGCCCGCAAATTAGATAAAATCTCCTGGAACCTAGAGCGAGCGAGTAAGGGCGCGCACGCGAGACCGAGAGTTCAAATCGCTTGTGCATCTGAGTGTAGTGTGCACACGAAGTTCATGAAGCACATGCAAGACAGAGCATCCTGATTGACCTGTTTCGCTAAATCAACCAATCAGTTGTCAGTGTAGGGAGGCTTTTATCTCTTTTCTCCTGAACTAAATTAATCATTTCAGGTGATCCAGGAACATGAGTGTCATGGCAGAGTTCCTTAAAAAAGGAACATTTAAGACCCATTTCACATCAGACTACACAAAAGTGTACCCTTGAGAGTAAAATATAATGATAGTCTTGCACACTGCACTGTTTATAACTGTGACTTTAGCATTGCCCATGGCAGGTTAAATGATTACAAAATACATGTTGATTTGAGTTTAACAAGTGTCATTTCATGTGCATATTATTCAGGCCTATACCAGATGGCTAGTTGCCAAGGCTCTACATAAAAAGATCAAAATGTACATATTTAATTGGTACAATTTCTATCTACAGGCCTCCCTTATTTGGTGTAAGGGGGCGGGAGGAGGGCTTCGGTTTACCTCTCTAAAATTACTTTTTGCTGGTTGGAATGTCTTTAGTAAGCTTAGGCTAGTAGCCTAGTACATTTTCTTACCATATAGGCCTTCTTCCATGACTAGCTGTATCAGGGTTCAACTGGAAAGGTGTAGCCTAACAGGAGTTGAAAGGAGTAGCCTAACAATAAACAGTTGTTGGGCAGGGCATTATAATTGCGTACATCATTTGCACTGCCATGGGGAAATGGAAGTGAAAAGCGGTCTTAAGGTAGAACCCAATAGTTTCAGGCATAGCGTAGCCTAGGTTACGCCTACTTAGCCTAATTAGCCTACTACAAGCTTTGTATTTACCAGACTATTCAGTTTAAACACCTGGCTCGCAAGAACATGCTTTTCAGTTGGGATGAATTTTATTGAAGATTTGAACCTTTTCTGGAATTGCAGGGAATATTTCAGACCAAATAGCGCAGAGCTGAGTTGGACTGGGCCCAAGAACTGAAAACTATAAGCTCAGTAGCCATACAAACTATAAACCGAAAACTATAAACGAAAACTATAAGCTCAGTAGCCACACAAACTGAACAAGCTGATGACATCAACAACTCAGCTTAACCAAAACACTCTGCACAAGCTGAAAGAGATACAGTATGCCCAACCCCCCCTGCTGTGGGGCCCTCTGGTAATCACCCGGTAGCCTCCACTGAAATGCAGACCTTGGAGAAACATAAAAAAACAGCTCAACAATGTCCAGCCACGTCCACTGGACACGATAAGGAGGGTGCTGCTGAAATGACTCAAAGTCAATCACTGTCAACTCCCTGGAATCTCAGCAAACAAATGGATGTAATGTGCATGAGGAGATAGGAGATAGCCTCTCAGCAGCTTTGATAGGTGCTATCATAAAGGATAGGTCATGTTGGAACACTAGTACAAATATCCCTCCCCATGTCCGTCGACTCCTTGCCACCACAAAGACACAACAACATGGCCACTATGTCTCTACAGCTGTTAAAGATCTGCCGTTATCCAATCATTTCTGCGTGTTCTTTGATGTTTCTATGTCCCCACACTCTCAGAACAGATAATGGTAAAAGGAGAATCATAAATGATCAGAAAAATGCTCTCTTTGAGCAAGCACTTTCACAGACGTCAAGTCAACTGTCAGACTCGGTGGAAGACTTATTGGATCACTTTAATGCAAAACTCTCTCTCTGAAATATACAAAGCTAGATAGTCTTTCTACACAATCATTAGAAGTTCAAATAACATTTTTGTTCTTTTTTCAACTGTCGATAAGTTAACAAATCCCCCCTCACAATTAGCGTCTGAACTTCTCTCAAATATATGCAATGAGTTTTCATCTTTTTTCAAAGGAAAAATTTACCAAATCAGATTCAACATATCTGCTCAATTACTAATTCAACATCCAGAACCTCCAGCTACAGGGAAACTTAACTTGATGTCAGAGTTCAGCTTGATAGACTACGAAACACTTGAAAAAATGGTACAGAATCTTAGCTCTTCCACATGTGGCTTAGACAGTCTGTCTACCAATTTCTTCAAAACTGTTTTTCACCTTATAGCGGCAGATGTCCTTTACATTGTAAATGTATCACTGATGTCTGGCACTTTTCCTAAGTCACCGAAAACAGCAGTTGTAAAGCCACTTCTCAAGAAGAATTACCAGGATGCCTCCATGCTAAACAATTACAGGCCCATATCCAATCTACCTTTTATTGGCAAAATTATTGTTTAATCAACTAACCACCTTCCTAACATCAAATGGGTATTTTGATTACTTTCAGTCTGGTTTTCGGGCAAATCACAGCACTGAAACAGTTCTTAAAAAGGTTTTCAAGGACATACCCCTCAATACAGATTTAGGTAAAACATCAGTCCTAGAGCTACTGGACCTTAGTGCAGGATTTGACACTGTTGATCACAATATTTAACACAGACTAGAACACTTTACAGTTATCAACTGGCTCAAATCATATCTACAACAAAGGAGCTTCTCTGTTGCCATTGGCAACTGTACCTCAACACCAACATCCTTGACCTGGTGTTACCCAGGGGTCGATCTTGGGGCCACTATCATTCAATCTCTATATCGGAACTCCCCCTATTACCGTCGGTCCAGTATGTCCGCCGTCTTGCGTGTATGTGTCACTTAATATCCATTTCTATACAAACCAAGACAGCAGACTCCTAAAGAAACGCAACCACCCACACCATAGGTGCATCTAAATTAGCTATGTACCAAAAATGACATTTTACTGTGACTCGAATGGAATGGAATTTTACAGTGGAATTTTAATTTCATGACGAGAATTCTCGGTCTAACCGTTCATGTGCCGTTGAAACGGCGTAAATAGGCGACCCATAAGGCCAGCAATATAACTCCAAGCGTGGTAAACAAAATCGGATATTTCAGGCAGTAAATGCTCCCAAAACCAGATTTTGTTCAAATCTACACACCTATGGCTACTGAAAAATGTAAGGTTCATTTAGCAAATGTTATTTTGAAGTGTTAAAAAACATTGTTGTTTTAGAATTTCCAAACAAAAGTGATGATAATTGGGGGTGTTACTTAGAGTTGCCACTCTCCTTGGAACAAAAGGGTTAAAAGCAAAAGGTGTGGGTTTTTGAACATTCTAACATAAGATTCCGTTCTGCAACAACTGAAGGTTCTAAAATTCTATGTTTAATTCAATGAACCCAGATATTCTTTAGAACATTTTCCTACATTCCCACCTGTAAGGGTTAAAAATGTATAAATTGACAGTGATCTAAATTTCAACAGTCACATTAAAGCTAAATCAGCTTTTTACCACCTCAAAATATTGGCTTCTTAGAGGGCTGATGTCAAAACATGATTTAGAAAAACTCATGCATGCATTTATCTCCAGCAGGGTTGATTACTGCAATGGACTTTTCACAGGTCTTCCTAAAGACTATCACAGCTTCAGATGATACAAAATGCAGCAGCTAGGATTTTCACAAAAACAAAAAGAACACCACATCATACTCCAATTTTTAAGTCCCTGCACTGGCTTCCAGAATTGACTGTTTGTTTATAAATCAGTAAATGGAGCAGGACCTAAATACCTATCAGACAGACCTTCCTCTCAGGCCTCAGGAAAAAAACCTGTTCGTAAAATCTGCTGCTAGAACTAAACATGGTGAAGCAGCTTTTAGCTGCTATGCGGCTCAGCTCTGGAACCAACTTTTGGATGACATCAAAAAGGCCCCAACTGTACCAGTTTTAAATCTAGACTTAAGACCAAACTGTTCTCAAATGCTTCCTGCTAACTGCACTGAGTTACAAATTCTGAATCTGCCTTGAAAATTATTCTACCTTGTGTCTTTTATTTTGTCTTTTTAATTTTTCTTTATTTTTAAAGGTTTCTACCTTGTGCGTTTTATATTTACTTTTTTATTATGGTCTTTACCTTTTAAACTATTCTTTGACTGTTGCCCTTCTATGTTTTTATTTGCTATTACTGATGGCTTTTGTTTATGTAAAGCACATTGAATGACCTAGGTGTGATGCGCTATAAAATTGCGCTATAAAATTAAACTTGACTTGACTTGACTACAGTAGCCTATATATAGGCCTACATTATTTTAGCCTATATTTGGTGCCATACCTTATAATAGGCTTACCATAAAAAACTGACATATAATACTGTCCTGCAAGAGCAGGGACTGAAGGGGCAGTGATTGAGCAGGAGCCGTTCATATCTAAAATGCCGAACTGTCTTCTTCCTGATACTTTCATTTACGTGAAGTGACTCTACTTTCGGTTTCCTTTCTGAGTCAATGACGCGGTCTATGGAGATCAATTTACAAGACGAGGAATGATCTCCCTCAAACGTTTGGTCAACTGCGTTGTATATGTTCTGTCCTACTTCGCTCGTCCTGTGTTTTTTTTGGTAGGCCGACTACCACATCAGGTAATTTCATTTATGGCTAACTTGAGGCCCGCTGTCAGAAATGACTTTGAAAGCTCCGACTCTGAAAACTCACCTAGGCCTAGACCTCTTCAGGCAAATTACAGTAGTCCTAAAGGCAACGATTCAAAAAGTTTGTACAATGTCGACAGCGACTCTGATGAATCATTCACTTGTGAATATGACTCTACGTGGGACGATGAAGACAATATTGAGGACGACACAAACGCAACCTCGAAGGTAACCACTTAGGGGCTTGATCAAGTAAGCCATGCTGTGGGTTCTTATTATTATTTAGTCCAGCTGGACTACTGCAAAACTCATCAAGGTGGGAGATGGTAGTTACGTAGGCCTAGGCCATAGGCTATTTTGTCGAATTTATCGGTGTCATTAACGGAAGTGAAGCTATGTCAGATTCAGATATCTTACATTTCTTGTGAGCTAGACTCTCTCACATTTATGTTGCCCATCTTCTTGCAGTAGCTGTTTCATAAATAGGCAGCATGATGAGTAGGCTAGGCTATACCATTCTGGGCATTAGGCCTACAAGGTTTGCCCTCAAGTGTCTCCAATTTTGTAGATTAGGCTACTGGTAGCTAGTGTGTCGAGTCAAGTTTCAAGTGTGCCGGTAGAGGGCACCCAATCGTCAACTAATAAGGGAAGCCGCGCAGGATGCTGGCCACAGATTAACAGATTTGCCAGAGCTCTAAATTTTATTCAAATATTCTAGAACAGAGCTCCGCTCTAGAATCTTTGTTTTTTTGCCAGAAAGGTACAGTAGGCCTACATTATGGGTCCTCAGCATTTAGACTATGAATTGCTGTTTATAAAATGTTCACTTCACAAATTATGATTTGTAAAAGAATCCATAGTGCTCATCACCATTAGAGTGACTGTTGGGACGTAGGCTAATAGTTCTTGAAATATCTTGAGTTCTGCTTGCCTTTTGCTGCACAACATTGTCATTTTACGTGTGCCAATGCCACTGCTTAGTGTTGGTTCAAAAAGACAGTAATCTGTTGGCATTGAAGAAATATAGAATAAGACTGCATTTTTTAAGAAATATCTCAACATTTACACTAATAACAATGAGCTATCTTCATTCTGAAATGTAGGTCCATATATTGAAGATAAATAACCTTAAAATCGACTCAGAATTGGTTGAATTCAGGCCATTGAGAGAGTCTGGTATAAATGGACATTTTTAATTCAGAAATGGTCAAATAATGGATTCAGCATCCTCAGAACCACTCCAATGTTCAGACAAGAATTTGCTGAAATGTCAATATATTTGATTAGGCAAATTGCCCAATGTATGCAAGTTAGCAGTTATTGCTGTTAAAGGGGAAATCCGGCGAGTTTTCATAAAGATCTCCATTTCTCAAGGTCACCGAGTAGGCTATGGTACAAAACAAAACAAAAACAATCGGTTTTACCTAGGAAAGTATACAGTATTTGGTGCAAAACTCTAGCCTGGCTAAATCGGGCGCATAAGGCAGCATGGGAAAACCCAGGCTAGCAAAACTCCACTTGTGGCAATACATTTTATACTTGTAGCCAAAAGTCACAAATATCAGTAAATTTGAAGTCACAGATTTTTTTTTTTATTCTACGAACACAACACAGCAGTTACGTCTACATCTGTAGAATATTTTCTTCCAAATGCATTTATTTAATTATCTGGGTCTGTGACCATTTTCTTGCATGCATACAAGTCAATAACTACAACTGCTTGAATCTGCCGCTAGGAGTCTCAAATGCTGTTTTCTGTAACTCTCACTTTTGCACCACACGTGACTGAGATATTTGGTGCAAAACTGATTTGTACTCGTAGCCAGAGTCATAGAATCTGTATCTATAGCGCTAGGGGGCGGGCACTCGACAGACAAAACATTTGGCCAATCAAGGTGCTGAATGCTGATTTGGAGTAACGTTTAAAGTGAGACGTATGGTCCTCTGCAGATTAAATAAAATAAATTCGAGGACCTGCCGTTGACAGCAGTATATTTTGTAGTATTGTTTTTAATAAATTAAGAAACCACTAACACTGTGGATTACCTAGATCTGATATTTGTTACTATGTTGAATTCCAGTGTGGCAACTAAAGTATCTAGCCACAGCTAAGTTAGGTCCGGCGAACAGATGACCGCTTTGCTTTATACTGTAGTTGCCAGACTGGAATTCAACATACACATTTTTAACACCATTTTGTTCTTATATTACCATTATTACAGACTCATACCAGGAAGAAGAAGCCTGAGAAGCAGACACAGACTTGGGCATGGTTAAGGGATGGAAGAAACACACGTGCTGCCAAGGACATGCAGACTTACAGACATGACTATCCAGTGAGTCATATATCACACTTTATAACATTTGCATCAGAGGTAGTTTTTAAAAATGTTATTTTTCATTCATGACCAACTCCTGCCCATTAAGTGCTGTTTTTTTTACCACAGGATCAGGGGGATCCTCCATCTTGTCAGGATTTTGTGAGTAGACTGTACCATCGGTCTAAATGTAAATGTGTTCCTATATGCACTGTTTTCTTTACATGTTATTTTACAACTTCATTGTGGAAATAAAAAAAATGTATAAGAGAGGACATTTCTTTCAGCACTTCTCCCAAGTTTAAATTGAAGTTCAGTGACAATTGTTTTGTTACAATACATATTTACAGCATCCCAATTTGAAGTTCTACAAAAATGAAAAAAACTCTCAACCTGATGGTAAGGCAAATATAATTAGAATTAATTTCTATTAAAGCCCTTCTCAAAAAAATACATTAACTTCTGTCCTTTTTGTTTTCAGATCTCTCAATATTAGACTTCCACAATAAATGGAAGGGTGATTATTCAAGGCTGGAAAGAGTGCACACATTCATCCAGTGGTCAGTCAGTTTGTGTACATTTAGCACAACATTTACCATCTAAACATTTAATATAAAACAGTGACCTCAACATTTTTGTATTGCCAGGCTCTTCCCAATACGAGAGGATGGTATGAATGAGGAAGCATATAAACTCACAAAAGATGAGATAAAGGTTAGTCAAGTATGAAAACATGTACAATCTACCAGACATCTCCATGCAATGCAAATGTGATGGAGAAAATACCTTTTACAATTTGAATATTATCATTGTATGAGTTGAAGATTTTTCTCTATTTCTTGTTCAAGGCATTCACAGAAGATGAGACAGCAAAAGAAAGATTGAGAAGATCGTATGAGCTGATGCTGGATTTTTATGGCATAAAACTGGTGGACCATCAGACAGGGGATGTACAACGGGCAGAAAACTGGAAGGAGCGATATCACAACCTCAATAAGTAAGTTGAATGACTATCTTTATGTTATCCATTATAGACATTTTTTCCCTTAATGCAAAATATGCATTTAAGACACTTGTAAAAAGGTTCCAGATATACCAACCGAGAAACAGTAAACCTATTAAGCCCATCTTTTTTGACAGGTATATACACAACAGCCTTCGCATCACTCGTATCCTGAAGTGTTTGGGCACCTTGGGATTTGCAAACTATCAAGCACCTTTGGTTCGTTTTTTCCTGAAGGAGACTATTGAGAACAGGGAGCTTCCAAATGTGAAGGAGAGCGTCCTGGACTACTTTTTGTTTTCTATCCTTGACAAAGCAAAGCGCAAAGAACTGGTCAAGGAAGCTTTCATAATGTTCCAAAGTAGCCAGGGAAATGAAAAGAGCAAAACAACATTTAAATGGTGCCCAAAGTGGGTCCAGAAAAAGTTCCAGGAGGAGCTCAATAGGGTGGAAAAAGGGACAAATAGTCTTGACTTTGTGAAAGAAATTCAGCCTGCCACTGAGGGAAACTCTTGTGAGCGAAATGATTCACAGTTAGAAGAGGAGAAAGGTTTAATTACAAAAACACAGGTCCATAACAATGATGATACCAGTTTGGGTAGTGCATCTTTAGAGAGCAAGCACTCAGATAAAGATGATGAAACTTCAGCCAATAAAGGAGATGGTGAAAAACAACATCAAAATACTGAAGAGGCAGGTGATGGTATGAAGGCAAAGAACAACATTAGTGACAAACAAGAGAACAAAAGCAGACCAGATGGTTCCAATATGGGCAGTGAATCTTTAGAGAGCAAGCGCTCAGATAAGGATGATGCAACTTCAGCCAGTAAGGGAGATGGTGAAGAATATAAAAATTCTGAAGTGGCAAATGATGTGCAAAGGGAGGAAAATTACAAAGATACTGATGAGAAGTCTGTTGATTTGTCAGTTGAGAATTCCAAGTCAGGGGATGATCTATCAGTAGCCACGCCAAGTAGCACCAAATAGACATGTGGGTATAGGTGTCATTCAGGGAATGCGCCAAAGGGTGAGTGCAGCAAAAAGTAGGTGGTTCATTTAGCTGAGAATTCAGGCACTGAGCTGGAGAAAACAATCTCATTGAAATTCAGCAAACTCCACCTGAGAATCAGGGAAAGGAGATGGCTGTTCTATCTGCCATAGTCACCAGAGTGTTAGAAGTTATTTATGGCCATTGATATATTGTGCAATGAGGATTGAGTATAGGCTAGACACTGGAAATATTTTGTGTTCAGAGAATCTTTTACCTTTCTATGCACTGTTTTTGTTTCGTGAAAGCATGCACATTATTAACCAATAAGTGGTGTTGTATTGTACTTTACTTTGACTGTTTTCTGTTTTTGTGTTGATGGCTCAGAGTTGAATAAAAAAATAATAATTGACTAGAAATGTAACATCAACACTGCAAAATACTGAAGATTGCTCTTAGAACATCAGCTGTTTTCAGCATTAAACTGTATATCTGGCTGTTCACAGGGAATCAGTGTGATCTGCATTACATTAAAAGTTACTTGGCTAGATACAGTGAATCAATAAGATCTATCCACAGATACACATGGCTGGTTTAACTGTTAATATTGGTCTGTTCAGTGGACAGCACTACAGGGTTCTCACTCTAAATCAAATGTAAAATTCCATGACTTTTCCCTGGCAAAAAAAAACGAAATTTCTATGACTTACTATGAATGGTACAATATACCGACCAATGATTTTTAGAGCAGCCACGTAGCGTTCAAGAATCTTTTACTTTTTTAGAGCAGGAGATGAATGAATGGGCATTGAATGAACAAAGTTGGGCTATTCAAGCAAGCAGTAAAGCTAATAACCAGATATATGCCAATTCTGCATATCCTGATATTCCCTGACTTTCCTTCCAAAATTCCATGATTTTCCAGAAATTCCATGACCCGTGGGAACCCTGCTACTATGAACTATGTAAAAGACACGTAAATGTAAAACAAAAATGCATTCATAGTTATATAAGTACCCTAACCAGTTCTATGGAGAAAGTATTGTATATACTGCAGTCATGTAGTTTGTCTTTGCGTTGGTCCACAAGCAATTCAGAGAAAGAAGTACTTATAATTTATTGGAGATCCATTAGAAAGTCCTGCCCGGTACACCAGTTTTGGTACCATTAGGCATCATGATTGTTTCATTACAGTTTTAACACAAAAGTGTCTCTCACCTTTTCTGTACAGGTTCACTTAAGTGTTCAGAAAATGTTTTTCATTGTTTAATGTTATTTTGTTGTCATGTTATGGATGAACAATACAGTCTTTATTCATTCACCTGTACAGTTCACCACTTTCTTGTGTCAAGGCAATGAGATGCTTTAAAAGACAAAACAGCTAAATCAATATGGCCAAGTCCAAGATCTGCACTGCTTCCCCAGTCACAAACTTTAGAGACACAAACTTTAGAGACATAATGCAAGTCTTAAAGTATGTTTTAATTGCCCAGCTGTGAACAAAGTGTAGAATTAATTGACAGTATTGTAATGATGCATCCATTCAGAGTTTAAATGCAGAAAGACAAGCATACAAATGACCTTTGATGAGGGCAACTACATCCATCTTGTGTATAACCCATAAATGCTATATGGCTTCTTTCTCTATATAGAAAAAAATGAGAATTAAAAACAGCTGTATATACATATACATACATATTTACACCAGATTTATCATGTTGAGTGATTTCATATTGATTTTAAAAGGGTTACCGAACAGCAGTAAAGTACAACATGGTATCCTTACAGAGCACCAGGACTTGGATGACAAGATGACTTAGAAAGAGATAAAAGCATAAAACATAAGCGAGGGGGCAAAAGTAAATACAAAAGAGCAACAAGAGTAACCGTTTCATGTCACAAAAGGAACTACGCAGTCCACTTATGTGTTCTGAAATTAGAAATGTGTCAATGAGACAGAGCAAACAAGGATCCAGTATAAAGATAAACAAGACAATCAGGATGAGCCTTTATCAGAAACAGTCTCAGGCTCGGCAGACTTTTCAGTGTCCTTTGAAGCTTCAGATCTGACTTCTTTCTTGTCGTTTCTACGCTCTTTGCTTTTGCTTCTCTCTCGTCTTTCTCTGTCTTTGTCCCTGTCTCTCTCTCTGTCCCGATCACGGTCTCGTTCACGCTCTCTTCCTCGGTCACGGTCCTTCCCCCGATCTCTCTCTCTGCTCCGTGACCTCTCTCGCCGTCTGTCCCGTTCGCGGTCACGCTCACGGTCCCTATCTCGGTCCCGGTCTCTGTTTTTGGCCCGGTCTCGGTCGTGATCCCTGCGTTCAGGCTCTCGCTCGTGATCCCTGCGTTCAGGCTCTCGGTCTCGGTCATGATCCCTGCGTTCAGGCTCTCTCTCTCTGCCTCTCTCTCGGCCCCTTTCACGCTCCCGCTCTCTTTCTCTCTCCTTGTCATGCTCTCTCCTCTTGTCTGCATCTCTTTCCGGTTCCTTGTGCCTCTCTCCTTCCCTTCCTCTCTCCCTGCTCCGGTCCCCCTCCCGCTCTCTCTCTCTCCCGCGATCCCACTCACGCTCTCGGCTCCAGCGCTTGGGGCCTTGGCCCCTGTCCCACTGCCTGCCTGCGTGGGGACCCTCCCTCTCCCGCTCCCTCCTGCGGTCTTCAGAGAGATCCCGCTGCCTCTCTTCAGATAGCCGGTCACGGTGGCCACCTTCAAACCTGGGCTCTCTGCTGGGCCTCTCTCGTGGCTCGGAGTCATCCCGGGTGGAACTGCTCCTTCTCCTGAGTTCTGGTGAGTGCCTGCGCCAGTGGTCATCCCGGTGGGGCTCTGGGCTATGCCCTCCCATGCGACCCGGTAATGGAATAGGACCCTCGGGAGGAGTAGGCAGCAGAGGTCCTGTGTGTCTGACTGGTCTTATGTCGCTGGAGCTGTTGTCAAAGTGATACCTTGGCGGACCTCCTGAACCGCTCTCTGGAAAGTGCATGGCTGGGCTTGCACCTCTAGGCCCACCAAACTGTGGCGCTGGACCCCTGTGGCCTGGGAAGTCTTGAGGAGGGCCCCTTTGGTCTTCAAAAGATCCCCTTCGGGGTGGCGAGGGGGCTCGGGAGCCCCGGAACTGACCTGGAGGGGGGAATCGTTGGCCTGGCCCCTCCCCAGCAGGAGGAGGACCTCTGCGTCCATCGTACGCATTAGGTGGGGGTCCTCTGTAAGGAGGGCCTTGAGAAGGAGCTTGGTTTTCTCGGTATGGGGGTGGTTGGCCTTGATGTTGGTCCATACCCGACTGGTAGGACCCCCCACCGTCATTGTCATACTGGTCGCCTGGGGCTCTCGGCATATCCCTCATGGAGTTAGAGGAGCTGTGGTCACCGCCAATGTGGTGAGGGGGTGGTGGGCCTCGTGGTCCACTGAAGTGGGCTGGAGGTGGTGCTCGGTTCTCAAAGTGACCTGGTGGAGGGCCAGAGAAGGGCAGCGGAGGCCCTCTGGGTCCGGAGAAGTTGAACGGAGGTGGAGGGGGACCACCGAACCTGGGTGGCATCATGCCGTTCTGTCCATCATAGGGAGGAGGAGGGGCATGCCCTTCCATAAACTGACCAGGGGGTGGCCCTCTAGGCCCCATGTGATGTGGAGGTATATTGCTATCAAACATCTGGTGAGGGGGACCTCTTGGGCCTACAGGAGGTGGGAATGGAGGTGGGGGACCTCTTGGAGCCATCATAGCTTGTGGTGGAGGACCTCTTGGGCCATCAAATTGCTGTTGGGAACCTCCCCACTGGTTGGAGAAAGGTGGATATCCATCACCCTGCACAGGGGGAGGACCTTGCATGGGTGGGGGCACCTGCATTGGAGGTGGACCACCCATTGTGGGATGTGGGCCTTGCATTGATGGAGGGCCCTGCATTGCTGGGGGAACATGCATGGGTAGGGGTACTTGAATAGGTGGCGGCCCCTGCATTGGTGGCATGCCACGAATTGGAGGGGGCCCAACTGGAGGTTGGAAGGACATGGGTGGTGGAACATCCTGCGGGCCTCTGTTGTAGTCGGCTTGGGTGCTGGGTATTGGCAAGTGGGACATATGTGGTGTATGAGTGTCCATACTGGATGAGCTGCCTTGATTCATATCCTGTGAGAAATTAGCCAGGCTGGTAATTGACTGCACAGGGTTGCTCTCAGAAGACACTAAGGGTGGTGACTGAGTAGAGGTAACTTCAGCTATTTTTTCTAGACTTGCGTTAACCTCCTTCAAAATGCTTGCAGAGTTTGGCCAAAGGCTAAAGCTGTTGCTGTTCTCTGGGTCAGTCGCGGAGGTAATGACCTCACTGGATATCACAGCTGACTCTGCAGGCATGTAATCTTCCACCATTTCGGGTTCTATCTTCTCACCCAGTAAGGGAATCGATATCTCTGTACTGTCAGTTTCAAGGAAAGGTAGTGATTCACTCTTGACTTCCTCTAGTGGTGTCTGTGCAGTATCTGTTTCTTGTGGAGAAATCTGTGGAGGTGTTGCCTCGGCAATAGGGACAGGAGCAGATGCCTGAGGGGGTGACTCCTCTTTGTCAACAGATTCAGTGGTTGACCTTCGACCTGCTGCCGCTTGCCTGGGGTCCCTGCTCTGCCTAGGGTCTCGTCTTTGGTTGATAACAGGAACAGTTGACGGCTTTCCTACTAGCTCCTCCACCTTTTTACCAAGCTGGAGCAACTGGCTGCTGGACAGTAATGATTTTGTAGGTTGGGAAATCAGTGAGCCTGGAACAGAGGTGAGCAATGCCTCCTGCTCCTCCAACTGACGCTTTTGATCTTCAATCTGTTTATTGAGACTGTCCAGAATTCCTGTGGTATTGCCTCCGCCTTCAACACGCACCTCATCAAAAATGGAGTCGTCCTCAGGGTCGTAGGCCACATCATCCACTTCTGAGTTACCAGTAGTTTCTGCAGGCTTTGCTACCTCTTGGTGTTTAACAGTTGAAAGAACTTTCTCAGCTGTGTAGCCCATACTGGGGTCATACTCCTCTTCAGGGTCATAAGGCCGGTCATCTTCATACTCGTCAGCATTCTCTTTCTTCTGGCCAAACTGTTGGACTATTGGGTCTAACAGGGGCACTGCGGACATGGTGACTTCAGTCGAATGTGGGTCTGATGGAGACATGGAGGCCTCTGAATCCTGCTTCTTCTTGCCAAACAATGTTTTCAGGATGGTCTGAAGAGGTGTGGCAGAGGAACCGGGCACAGATGGGGAGTCTGTGCCTGTAGTGGTAGAAGCAGCAGCACTGCTGGAGGTTCCTGCTTTGACTGAGGAGAGGAGAGAGAGGACATTGGTGGCAGCCATCTCAGAGCTGCTCAATGGGGGTGGAGTGCCAGGGGGAGTGGTACTGATCATGGCGTCCAGGCTGTGCCGGGAGGCTTTGTCCTGTTTCACATCAGCCTTGGTCAAAAGCTTAGGCAGGCCAGTGTCATCAGGGTCTCTGGTTGTTTTGGAGCGCTTCTCCTCCCCTTCCAGAGGCGCACCAGCTCTCTTCTTGTCCTTCTGGCAAATCACAAGGCCTAGCAAAAGGTTGGGTCGAGCTGGCTCCAGTCCTAAAATGAAGACAAAAGGTCAAGATTAGATTTTAGAGATTGATTAAAGATAAGTAGTCAAATCAAAGTAAATCACAAAAATAATATATGAATATCAACTAAAATATAATCCAACGACTTGTGCAACATATTAAGTCCTGATAATATCTAACTTGAATGCAGTTTTATAGATACAGTGAGATGAGAGCTAGTTCAAACAAACAAAAAACAGGAAAAAAAAAACTACATTTTCAAGACTTTCAATATACACAGATTACTTTCACAAGAAACACCCCACTTCTTGTGAATGAATGCATGAGTTAATGCTGAGTTAATGCTGCCCACCAAGAATATTTAGCAAAGAGCAACACACTTTTTTTTTTATAGTAATGAGAATAATACATCAAGTGAAGTTCAATTCAGTTCAATGGAGGCATCCATAATTAAAAAAAAACACTGAACAGAGTCTTTATGCTTGACGAGAAGACCCTTCTTGGCTTCATGTGAAGTTTGGGTTTATACAAGTCCATAACATTCTTGCAAATTACATTTAGCAAGTGTGTGTCAGTGCTCATTCATATTTTCAGTGTGATGGAATCCTCTTCTTTTGATGTTCAGATGGCAAAATGTGAACAGGATCACTTCCAGCATGGAGACTGCCTCCATTTTCTCAAGATGGAAGCTTCATGTGACTTACCGTGGCTGCAACTCAAAACTTTCAGCTGGACTTCAGTCCAGTGGGGGCAGTAGAGTCTAAGCATTCAACCACACAACTTGGATATATTTTTTCTGCATGTTTCAACTACACTGTCCTACTAACACGGACAAACTTTCACCTCACAGCATAATCAGATTTAATTACACTTCCTTATTGACCACCACCTCTATACATATCTGTACCTGATAGGAAAAACATGCTTTGTCCAACGTATCAGTCAATGAGGCTCATTTCTACCTAATATAGGCTCACCATTACAAATAGGATCTTGCAATGGATGGAAGATTATATAAACAAAAGGCTGAGACTGATCACATCTAGAACAGCATCCACGTGAGATGCAACATGTTTTATTAAAAGTTTACTTATGATACAGGGTATTACAGGCAAGATACAGACAGTGTGAACAAGAAACAGGAAAACACAGAAAAGTTCCCAATTACATAAAGACACTTTGTTGTGAATGAACAAGCTCTGATCTCACACAAACCTTCTGATTCACTATACTTACCGTCTGCATTCTTCTACAAAGGGATAGAAATTTAGATTTGGATCATTGTGTGGTCATCATTATACAGATGATAGATTCTTTCCTTGTTTATGCTTACCTGGCCCATCGAAGGGTAACAGTTTGGAAGGCAGGGGGTCCTTTGAACTCAGCGGGATGAGGTAGAGGTCTTTGATGCGCCGGTTGTTGTTTGCGACCACGCCAAAGCGCTTGCGGCTGCTGAAATAAGAAAAGAGAGACACGTACGCCACCTCTTCCTCTTCCGTGGCGGGATGGAAGCGGATAAGACACAGCTCCTGAAATCAAACAGAAGGGGATATAAACATAGTTGTGATTCCTGTATAGTTAACAACTAACCAACAGCCCTATTGCTTGAGCTTGTAGTATTGTTGCCTTTTCATACCTTTGAGAGGGAGGTCTTCAGTTTGCCCACATAGTCCCAAACTGTATGTGGGGAGATTCTGCCTCCAATATGGATGGTGTCTGGCAAATCCTGAGGGATAAAAGGGTCACCGAGTATTTACAAAACTTGGTGATGATGGTTAAAAATATTTGCACATCTTCACATATCTGCATCTTCATTTATATTCATTTAAAAAAATACACCAACCTCCTTGAGATGCTCAAATGAGCCTGAGACCAGGTATGCCTTGGTGACAAACTTAGCCACTGTGTGCATGTTGATGAACCCTTTCCACATCATTTCCTGTCCAGACAGGAAGAGTGCTGTTTCACCTTCCGGAGGGGGGTGGGTGTCGGCACTATAGCGAAATATTAATTAATAACATGCATTTACAGATACCCCTCAGCTACCGTGGACAATTACCATGACTCACAAAATAAGACTGATCTTCGACTCTGTTAATATTTATTACTACAATAATTAATTTAATTACTAGAGACATTGCTATTACTGTAACTCAATGGGTTTTCTGAGCACCTTGGAGCTGCCGCTTTGGGCATCGATCTGGGGATTGATGGTGGGGGTGCCGGTGGCATTGGAAGAGGCCCCTTGACTTCTGGAGTTGCTGGTATTACCGGCTCAGCCACAGGAGCGGGCATAACCACCTCTAGCATGGGCTGCGTCACAGTGATGCCAGAGCGATGGCTCGCCATGCGTGGGTCCCTGCGGGTAATCGTTACGGACGAGACGGCCGGGGTGACCACTGGCATTGGGGCAACAAGTGGCATACTGGTGCTGACATCCTCCATGGGCATCGGGTAATCGGTGACAGGCACCTCGCTGCCAGCCTGGTGGGTGAATGTGCCCTCTGAGGAGGATAGTCTGGAGGTGCGTGGGTCTGGTTTGGCCTTGACTGGCTCTGGCTTCTTGGGGATAGACATCTTGGGCTTCTTGGAAGTGGGTTCATCATCTGCCGATTTCTGACCTGCAGGGGGTGGGTGGTTTTGGGGACATTACCAAGACTAGTGAGGTTTTAACAACAACAACAACAACAACAACAACAACTTGCATTTATATAGCTTTATCAAGGCACCCAAAGTGCTTTACAGTGAAGGGGGAACTTCACTAACCACCACCATTTCAGAATAGAGCGGACATTCTTGTGTGGAACAGAGACATTGTAACTCTAACACATCATTACGGGGCAGCTGTGGCCTACTGGTCAGGGATTCGGGCTTGAAACCGAAGGGTTGCCGGTTCGATCCTCGACTAGTAGGAAAAATGTGTGCGGGGAAAGTGGTTGAGCACTGCTCTCCCATGCCCACATCCACGACTGAAGTGCCCTTGAGCAAGGCACCTAACCCCTCACTGCTCCCCGAGCGCCGCTGTAGCAGACAGCTTACTGCTCCGGGTTAGTTTGTTACTTCACCTCACTGTGTGTGTTTCACTAATTCACGGAAGGGAAAAATGCAGAGATCGAATTTTCCTCATGGGATCAAAGGAGTATCTATACTTAAATACATACATGCAATTCATGCCAAAACTGTGAAATTCTTCATTGTGTAACCATGGAGGTTTCATTAAATGTCTCATTTGTTTTCACCAATGCAAGGGGCAAAATGCAATGGTAGCTCAATTAAAAAACTAACACATATACACCCATGAAGAAGAATCACATTACTGTGCTGAATTGAATATTATTTCCTTTGTCACTCCGTTTCACATCATCATCCATCTTTACCAGTGCAAATCTTGCAGTTGAGGTCGAATAGGTGAGCCCTGTGTTCGGCTGTGGTGTCCTTGAGCATTTTGCTGAAGATGTCGGGCATCACACTGCTGGCCTTCCCTGCAGAAGAGGAACCTGGGGTCGAGGCAGGAGGAGGATGACTCTCTTCCTGTTCCTGAAAATGGAGCAAACACACACACACACACACAGGGTATACATTTCTGTCCATTAGACAACACTTCCTCTACTAACTCTTAATAACTACCCATGCATAACTTAGTGCGACAAAGCAGAGATTTGGACAGGAAAAGTAAAGACAGAAATTGCAAGAGATGCTCAAGGGGACAGACTACCCAGTCAAAACTAACTGCAAGGGGCAGAGAGATAAGAATTGTATTTTAAAGCAGAGGAGTTCAGAGCCAACCCATTTGGAAAAAGCTGATAAAGTCATTCATTTTCTTTTTTACATATGTTGTTGTATTGCATCGTATACAATAACAGTGTGTTGACATGTAATTGTGCCCCCTTTCATTTCATTTTTATGGCCTACTTTGTATGTTAAAAGGCATTTCAGTATGCGAGTAATGCACATGACAAGTGTGATTCCCATTATGGTCTTACAGAGCTTTTCCCTATGGGTAGCAGTGAACCACAAAAGTGAGCACAAAAAGGTGAATAAGAGGTGATGGAGTGAAGGAAAGAGAGGAAAGGAGGAAGCCACCACTTACTGCCCCTGAAGCCATGCGAGCTGTCGCAGAGCTGGCAGGAATACATACATCTCCTTCTGACGTGGGTGGCGCCTCCTCCATATCAACATCAGGTGGCGCTGTGTCCTGTTTGTGACCTGGCTTGGTCGACCCCGTGTGACTCCTCCCACCCTCCTGAGGAAGTCAAAACCAATGAACCCAACTCTGCTGCTTATCAGTTTAAAGTAAATGGATAACTTCATCGACTGATTGACTGCCAGCATTCACCACTTCACAACGACAATTCCAACTGAGCTCTGCTAGTATAAATGAGGATGTTATAATCTTATGCATAGGTGTCAATTATGTCAATGTCAGGAGACTGAGGTCATTGATTCTGATCAAATAGGTCCAAACTGAGGACACCAGGACAAGATACACTGACACATCATTTTAACAGGTTATTTGAAGCAGTTTCAGAAATGACCCCCACAACATTACAAATCATTCAGACAGCCAGCTCAAATCTTAAAAGCGGCATAAGGTGTCACTGCGTGTATGTTAGTAACCAGCGGTTACCTCAGTGTTTTCTGCTTTTCTCCAGCCAGAGGTCTCTTTGGAGAGCAGCTCCTCTGGTGTCAGTCTCACCAGCCTGAAGGGACTAACCTCATTACCAATCACCCGATAGAACAGTCCCTGCAACGCACACACACAAACAATCAATTCAAATGACTAAGAGGAAGAACGCCTATGGTCCAGACAGACTCTATAGGTGCAGTCTAGGGTGAAGAGAAGTCTAAATAAACAGCCCACAACCACATACAATACACAACATTACACATTAAGCACTGTGTTTGTGTGTGCGTGTGTAGTGGACAAACCTTGTTCTTTGGGTCCTTCAGGTTGAACATGAGTGATCTGTACTTGTTCTTGTATCTGCTGTCAGTATTCATGTAGAGGTTGAACATCTCCTTCTCAATGGAGACGGCTAGTTTCCCCACCTCACTCTCCGACATGGACAAGTCATCACTGTCACTTACCCTTTAATTAAGCAAACAATAATCAAAGGTAATTTAGTCAAAGTTTAATGAGTGTTCTTGGTTTATTTCTGCCTAAATTCCAACAAAATGTATTCCAAAAAAAATAAATACCTTCAAGCACATTTTAAGTGATTGACACTTATTGATATCTTACAGTGAGCTACTCTTTTTTTTTTTTACCTTTGAAGTGTTAAATTGACATCTAATCACATCTTGCACTGAGTTACTCGTATGATTTACTTGTGAGTGGGAGAGCAAACACTTGCCTTTTGTAGAGGATATCTGTGAGGGAGCGCCTGATGTTCTGCCTCATCTGGTTGTTAGGGGGCGGTGGGGGCGGAGCTGCCGAGGTGGGTGGATGGGACGTCTTGGATGCAGGAAGCTGGCTAGGGGGCGCAGAGGTGGATGATGTTGGGGGGTTCTTGGAGGCGGAAGACGATGTGGACCCGGAACCAGAACTGGAACCTTCCTTTTGCTGGCCCTGCTGTTGAGGCTGCTTCTTGGGGATGACAAAAGTGCTCTTGGCCACGCGCAGAGCCCCGGTGACGTGATGGCGGGAGCCAGGCGGGCCAGAAGGGGCAAGGGTGGGCACAGCTGGGGGTGGCAGACCCGGCTTTTTGGACTTAGAGGGCTTGATTGGGGTCGGAGGTTGTTTTTTGGCCTCTTTGACCGCGCTGGGTGGAGGGGCTGATGCTTTGCCTTTGGGGCCAGGCTTGGTGCCTTTAGCGCCGGGGGACTTCTTCTGTCCTTTGGGGGACACGGAGGGTGGGGCAGGCTTCTTCTCAGCGGGGACAGGCTCCTTGTCACTCTGCTCCTCTTCACTCGCCTTCTCCTCCTTTCCTGCAGCTAAAGACAAAAACAGACACATCACCTAACTGAAGAGCATTCACAAACAACTCAATAAAGGGGACCAGTCATTCTCAAATGTTGAGCAGTACACAAACACTGCCCAGTCATGTCTTGAGAACGTGGATCTCACATAGCATGTCATTGCGCAACGCAACTTGCAATTCCTAAATTCACAAATAACCTATACAGATAAATTCATGATGGGAATAATCAGTGAAATAAATGGGGTACATTTTAAGCTCAGCAGGGGTTTTCCACATTAAAACAAACTATGATTCCCTTCTGTGCCTTGCCTTCAGTATTTGTTGTCACACAACAGGAATAAGAAGCCTTTATAGAAAAGAAAATAAAGTCAAAGATCTGAAAGAAAAAAAATAAGACAACATTTTGCTTGCAGTAGTGTTTATTTAATTATGGCCTGACTACATTTTCTAAATCACTGGTGACTAGAAGCAGTTTCTACTAGGTTTACAAATACAAAGAAATATATAAATAAATCAATTTATAGGAACTTGTGGTTTTGAACTGTGACTTTGTGGTTATGAAAACTGACTTTGACCCTCAAGAGTAACCATCTCCTACACCATAGGAAGAGGCTACAAAAGCATCAACCAAAAAAGTCAAATCTCAATTATTGTAGAATTTTAAGATAAATCTGACAAAATGTCAAGATGGGGATATCCCAACACAACAGCTCAATGTTAACATATTTTTATATGTACTGTCCATGTCAGAAACTGTAACAAAGAATTCTATACAAATTCTGCTGCCTTTTGTTTTTTATGCTGTTGTTTCATGACAGATTTTGCTTTAAAAACAAGTGCTTGTATAAACTACTGAATCAACTACACTGAAACCACTGTCATACCTAGACACTGAGATCATTCCGTCACTAGTGCTGTTGAATCAACTACCTTGAATCCTTTGTCATATCCACACACCAATAATAGTCATTCAATATTATCTCTACAGTTCAATTATCTTTGAGCAAGGGGAGGTACCCGGCACACATCACCATCTCAGTGACTTCAAAAATGTTTAGACAGACAGCTATGATAACCAACCATTATTAAAAAAAACTGATTGTGAACAAGAGAATCCCACAGTTTATCGAGACTTGCAAAAGTCAACAGGTTTGGTCATGATTAGCATCTCAATCACCATGCAAATTAGGGTGATATTGTTATCAATTCTTCATTTCCTGCATCACAAAAATGCATTTTAAACAAAGATAATTCCTTCTGTGCCACCTACTACAGGTTAAGGAACAATCAGTTCTTTCTATATAGAAATGAACAATGGCAAAGCACATCAAATTTCAGGCCACATTGCTGTTCCCACCTTGAGATAAAATTCTAAAATATTGTACTGAGTTCAATGATTCAGCAACATCTTCTGTTCTTTATAGGTCCTTGTACACACAAGCAACCATCTGATTGATTAGAAATGGGAGTCAAAGGTGCTTTTCAAGGTGCTAATTTGTCTTGTGTCCTTAGCATGGTTCACTATGGCATGTATATCAACACACCTTCCTGAATCTTTAGTCGAAACAGCATGACAACCCTTCCCATTCACAGTAAATCTAATGAATAATTCATAGTATTGTAAAGATCTATTTTTAAAAGCATTACAAGGTAGGACTACGTCAATATTGCTCTACTATTCTATCATAAACCAACCTGAATTGACTATGATAGTTCAATTCCTGATCAGAATGACCTATGTAGCAGTGGGAGTCATAGCTTATAAGACTCCTTATAGTCATTTGGATAATAGGCACAAACATACTGCACATGGCAAGAAATATCACCTGCCTGTTTGTGTAAAATCCCAGACAAAACATATATTCTTCTTATCTTTAAAACATTCCCTGTATGCAGACACAGACGCAGGTTTATGCAATCTGCTCCCATAAAATTGTATGCATCTGTGTGGTTTGTGGGGTGGAAGGGGTGGGTCTGGGGTGGAGAAGCCTCTGAATCTTCAGAATCTTGCACTGTTGTCTTCCGTGCTTCGGGGACATGGCGCCTCTGCCGATTCTCACGGCTGGGGCTGGCAGCTGCCGGCTCTGGGCTCTTCTTCTTCTTCTTCCTCCTCCACTGGCTTCTGATCTGATGCATCAGCTGGATCCGTATGGCTTTAATTCCCCTGCGTGTGTGCTGAGGCTCCCGTGTCAGGCGGTAGGTGCACAGTAGAGGGCAGAGCAACGCAACAGGCCAGACTTTTTTTTTTTTCTCCCCAAAGTGTCAGTCGACAATAAGACTTCTCTCAAAACTCAGGCACAGCCAGCAAAATGTGGTATCTGTAATATCACTTTATTTTTTTGTTTTTGCTTTTTTTTTGTAAAAAAAAAGAGCCATTTATCCTTCAGAGGGAATAAAAAAGGATTTATGGTGCACTGCATGCAGTTAAATAGAATTACATAATACTGTCAAGCTGCAGTCTACGCTAACTTTGGAAATGTGCATTCCTGGAGCCTTCTGCCAGGGCCTGAAACTAGTGCAAAGTGTGACAGAAAGCACTGCTAACCTTATGGAGAATAAGCCACTGACACCTACCTTTCAGTGAGCAACATGGCACATAGAGTCCCCTGTTCAACTCCAGTACTGCCCAGAATAGTATGTAGAGAACATGCTGGATCCAAAGAAATAGGTTGCAACTCCAAACCACCCCCAGACAAACAGATACAAACAAGTATTCTCAGACAGACACAAACACATACACTCTCATTCATGCACAATCACATTTCAAGGCAAGGCACTTCAATATCCTGTTTCATTAAAAGGACCTAAAAACTACATTTTTCTGTCACTGTAAAAAAACAGACTGTTGTGATACAGCCCTCATTCATATGAAATCAATATGACTTACATATTTATACCTGGTATGGGTACTTACCAACTTCAGACATCATAAGACCTCTGCAAATACCTCACAGAGGTATATAAGAACATGTCATATTCAGACACAGCATTGGCTGTGCTATATGCAACAAGCATATTTTTTACCTGGTCTATATTTACATTACGAACCTGATCAAGAGTAACCTCTCAGTTTTTCAAAAAAAAAAATTCATAGATTTCATCGGTTCACCTTTCAGACTAGTCACTAATAAGAAAGGAGAGATGGAGGGTAAATTAAGTGTGAAAGACCTTCAAAGAGATACATACACGATTTGTTTAACACAGATGGTGCAACGGGTGCAGTCTTTTCTGGCGTTACGGCATTGTAATTATGATCGCTGGACCAGGACGACATGGCGGATGGTGGTGGGTGCTCCTCAGCGTTTGAGTCTTCTTCGTCGTCACCGCCGCTGGCTGCGTCACTGTCGCTGCCGGCGTCTTCGCCCTCGCGCTCGTCACCTGATGCGTCTGCGGACTTCCCGCCTGCCTTCTTCTCTGTCTTCTGTACAAACATGAAGACAGGGAAGAAATCAGTGTGAAGGTATGGACTTGTGTTTTAGGTGCAGATATACATCGATTCCTAATCTGCGTAGCATCCGATAAGACTGGCCAACACCCTGCATATCTCTGCATGTTTTTTTTGTTTTTTAAAATGATTAACTTCTACAATGGATGGACACAAACAATTTACAATGGCCAGCCATGCACTGAGAATTTTCAGCATTTATCTATGTACTCATTTTCCATAACTTTACATATTTTTAAAGTGTAGATCAAGGTATGGTTATGAATAGAACTATTACACAGTATTAAGAGAACTCATGGCAAATGTTAAACTAAAATGACATGTTGTGGGGTGAAAAAGCTTTGTTCTTAAACAGAAACCGTCCAGGATGTGACGCACTATACCTCACATATCTCTGGAAGTGAAGCAGCTGTAACACAGTTACACAAACACTATACAATTTTCAATATGCAATAATTGTACCTTAAAATTGTGCCCTTCCATGATGTGGACAAAAGAGCCTTCATGAATCATTAATATATATATATATATATTAATTTAAAATATATAACTTAAATGGAGTATCCATAACAGTTACACAAACCCTATACAATTTTCAACCTGTCATTATTGTCCCTTACATTTTTGAACTTACAATGACTACACTCTTCCATGACTTGGACAAAAGGCCCAAGATGAATAATTAAATTTAAAATAATCTCAATGGACCATTTGGTCAAAAAAAGAATTATTGTAATTTCCAGAGTTCCTATTCCCACCATTTCCACCTCTTTCAATGATCTTTAAATCACATATCAAGTATTTACATACACATAAAAAATGCACTACCATGCACTTCACAACTCTTAACAGCGTAAGCGGGAGCTCTACTGTTGTTCTGATCTGACGAGGGCTGCAGGCAAAGTCCTGTTTTACCTTGGGCCTGGGCTTTGTGCCCGTCTTCTTCTGCCCCTTGGCCTTCTCCTTCTGCTTGGGCTCCTTGGGGTCGGTGATGGACTTCATGGCGGCTGCCGCGTGTCTCAGGATGCAGTCATTCCCACAGTACACCGAGTCCGGCAGCGCGTTCCGCTCACAGCCCGGCCCGATGCATTTTGGGAGATTCGAGGACGCCGTCTCAACGGCCTGCTACATGTGGAAATGCAGAAGTCCAGGAATTCTCAATACAAACCATGTACACAGGACTGACTAACAATAAGAACAGGCTCCTGTTGCTAGCTTCTAAAGATCGGCTTTTGAAATTTACAGACAGTTTCATATTTTAACTTCAACTTTTAACACTTAACTCATTATCACAGTCTTAACCATACATTTTAAAGTTAATATCTTAAGTCTTCTATAGACCCTTTCAACAATAAAAACAAAAACCATGCTTGAACGTTATATTTGGGCCCCAATCGACTTCCTCTGCATTAAGATAACATATGGAATGTTAAAAAGGAAGTCTTGTGGGGCCAACTATGATGCTGATAATGGAACTCTCTTGAAAGGGTCCATATATCATTTAAAACATGCACTGAAGCATTTAGAGTGTATGCATACACATACAAGCTTGTCTGACTCATATCTACGGTAGAGCTCTGGATTCAGATTGTATTACAACACTGCAATTTGAGATGTGTTTTTACAAAAGTGCACAGAAGGACAGACACTTCCTCCACTGGATGAGTCAGCTGCATTCCACACTTTAAAATTTGATTTGCATTAGACAATTCAGATCTGCTTCCCCCAAGCTGCCAAGATATCATTTATAAATATATCCATTTGCAAAAAGTGCATCGAGACACAATGTGAAAAATATGCAGCATTATGAGTGATTTTACAATAGTGATCATCCAATGTACTGAAACAACCATCGTGTTTTCAAAGATGCAAGTCAGTTGACTGAACATGTATTCTCTACTATATTTTAACAGATTAATACATGTAATACTTTTTTAATTCTGTGTCTAAAAAAATAAAATAGAGTTCTGAACACGTTTTAGAGTAATATATCCTTCATGCAGTAAATAACATATTGCAAAGTATACAAAACAAAAACCTTCTCCAGGGTTTTTGCACTTCAATTGTTCAAAAGTCCAAATGACCACATGGTTCTCGGAACTCCAACCTCTAATCAGGTCTAGTCTTCACTCCAGAAGCATGTGTGTGAATTTAGATTCAATTTCTGCCAGGCTCTCTGGTTAATCCTTGAGTTGACAATGCGAGTGTCGTTTACCACCACTGCTTGGCAACAATACTGCACCCAGTAAGGGCGTTTCAATGACCTAAAGAGCTGACGGCTGTGGCTGATAGTGAGTGGCGTCTCCCTCTACACACACCCATCAAATATGAATGCAGTGTTAATAGAGATGACATTCAAAATATAGTCTGCACACCTGAAGTGTGCACACAGATGTAATGCTTTTGAGACTTTGGTTTTAATTCACTCAAGGGACTTGCCATTAATCAGGTGACCGCTTCATTGCATACAGTGTCCCAGCCCTGATACAAACACAGGTACAGGTATATGGCAGGTACAAGACCGGTTGTAACATTACCATTACAAACCTATTGTAGGATGAGGATTCATGTAAAAAGCATCCTTACCACTCTCCCTTACACTGTAAATATGCAAACTAACACTAAAATGACTTGTTCCTCAAATCTGACACCACTGATTATATGAAAAATAAAAAGCTGACACATGACAAGGATATCTAAATATGCTGAAGTAAACATAAGCTGTTAAATAACGGCCTCCGACTGTACTTATCACTTCTATACGTACCGGCTGGAAAATCTTGATTTTCTTCTTCCCACTGGGGTTAGTGGCCTTCTCTATTCTGCCTTTGATTCCCAGGTCGTCGCCTGCCTTTTCTTCAGCCATCTGACTGCTGGGGGTGGACGGGCTCTGCTCGGCACGCTTGAACTGCGGGCCGCTCCGGCGACCGTTCTCCGTGGAGACGGATGACGGGGCGGCCGAGGAGCGTGGGGTGTGGGCTTTGCTGCCGTTGCAGTTGGGGCAGATGTAGTCCTCCCCGTTGCGCTCCATCAGCCGGCCGCGGGCCTCTGTGATGCCCACGCAGTCGCCGTGGAACCACTCCTCGCAGCGGTCGCAGCAGATCATGAACCTGAGTGGACATGACCAAAAAAAAAAACAACAAAAAAAACATGAAGGTAAACAGGACAGGACGCACAAACACACACACAGAGAAGAGATGTGAACTTTCAAATCCCATATATACAGGACGACAAACAAACTAAGATGTGAAATCGGAGTGTGCACACTCATCAAGTAGACACCAGCAGAGGAGCAGCAATCTCACCCTCACTTATATCCAGTCAGAAAAGGCATTTAACTAACAAACCTTGACAAAATGCACCTCATCCAAGGCAGCAAAATCAAGGCAAGGCCTGATATACAGATATAGTATACATATCTATTCCAAAAATGTAAGGAACCACTTTAATCAAAACACTGGATAGGTACCCTGCCATTGTTCGATTTTGCAGGTAAAACTGCAAAACAGGTACAACTGTTTTGAGGCAACTGGTTGATTTTGCAAGAACTGTCAGAGGTTTTTTGAATGTAGTTTAAGAATTGAGAATAGGTTTTTTTTATTTTTTTTTTTTATTGTTTTTTCGCAATTATGAAAAACTAAGTGTACCCTTAATTACATATACACTCACTGGCTACTTTATTAGGTACAATTGTTAAACTGCTCATTTACATAAACATCTAATCAGCCAATAAAATGGCAGCAACTCAATGCATTTAGGCATGCAGACAGGACGTGACCAGAGTGCATCTTCCAAAGGCTGTTTGAAGCAGGAAAACCCGCCATGTCACAAAGCTCAAATAACCTCAAACTGGTTTCTTGAACATGACAATGAGTTCGCTGTACTCAAAAGGCCTCCACAATCACCAGATGTCAATATAATAGAGCACCTTGGGAAGGGGGAACAGGAGATTCACATCATGGAGGTGCAGCTCACAAATCTGCAGCAACTGTGTCTGTTGCGGTGATGTCAATATAGACCAAAACCTCTGAGGAACAATTCTCGCACCATGCCGAATCTGCGCCACGAAGAATTACTTACAAGGTACTTACAAGGTGTACCTAATCAGGTTGTCGGTGAGTGTATTCATATGGCCTATTTGGCTCAGCATTAGAGAAAGAAACAATACTGAAGATTGCCATTAAAAGGAGCCTAGTACAGACACAAAAGCAGAACTTGAGTAATGACGGCAATTTGCCACTATAATTTAGTAATGATGCATACTTAACAACTTGCAAAAGGTTTGCTATGAGAAACTCTAGATGGCTTACCTCTTGTTGTGCTTCTGCCTACAGATGCAGTAAAGAGCATTTGGGTCATATCCCTCATCGTTTGAGCCGCCATCTTCAGATGATGAAGATGATGACGACGACGACGACGACGAATCATCGTCGTCATCATCGTCCCCTTTGCGAGCCTTGGCATCTCTTTTGGAGGGAGTGGAGTCCTTACATGCTCTGGCTGGATTCCTACTGGGCCTGCGGCTACTGCTCGTGTCCTCCGGCTTAGTCTTGCTCTCCTCTTCCTCGTCTTCCGTCTTCTCCTCCTCTTTCTTTACCTCCGTCTGTTCCAAGTCTGTCTGCTCGTCTTGTGATGGGGCGACGGCTTCGACTGCGTCAATGGTGACTTCCGGCTTCTTCTCCTCCTCCTCCTCTACTTTCGGAGCGTCCTGTGCGCCGTCTGCTGCCTCATCCTCAGAGCTTGCCTCGTCTTCGCTGGCTCCTTCTTCCTCCGCCTCTTCCTCCTGCTTGGCTTTGGTGCTTCGCGTCTGCCGCCGACGCCCCCCTCTCCTCACCGCCCTCTTCCTCTTCCTCTCGGGGGAGGCCGTCTTGCTCCCGGATGTTTTCACCTCGGCGCTTCCGTCGAAGCTCGCCTCTGAGGCCGTCTCTGCGTCCGTGGGGGTTTGAGAAGGAGGGTCGCCGCCGCCCCCACCGGCGCCGCCGTCCAGGTTGGCCGGAGCGCTTCGTCGTCCGGCTCCACCACGGCCCCTCTTGGCTGTGAGCAGGAACTCTTCCAACTTGTCGGTACGTTTGGCCTGCCGACCGCTGCGCCTCACCGGCCCCTCGGCCGGCGACGTTGCTGCTTCGCCCGGCATCTCGCGCTTGGCGATGGTGGTCCGCCTGAAGCCCCAGGTCTTCTTGAATTCGTTGCTGGCAGGACTGGCTACTGGCTCGGCTGGTTTCCCGGGTGACTCGTCTAGCTTCTCCTCGTCACCACCATTATCTCCTGCCTGTGCCTCCTTGCCTTCCTGCTCGTCTTTATTGTTGTTGGCAACGGTTACTATGAGAAGTGGAGAAGGGTAAAAAAAAAAAAAAAACAGGTTAGGGATTCAGAGAAATTACTAAGCTGCACTTTCCTGGGCAATGGTGATTGAGGGGGTAGGACACATGAAAAGCGAGGGAGGAAGACAAACACACAAACACAAATGATTACAGAGGGTTGCACAGCCAGCTTTAAATCAGGGCGATTTAAAGGTAGATGAGAGCGATTTAAGAGTAGATGAACCAGGCATCCCATGAGCGGTATGCCAAGCAGGTTGTGATGGGAGCCAGAAACACAATTCAGCAGCTGCCACATTAATTTGTTTGATTAATCCGCCATGCCTCTCAAGCACACGTACCACATTGAGCAGCAGCTCCTTTCTTAAAATAAAAGACTCTAGCCCAGTCCAGCCGGGGGTCCAGCATTGCAGCCAAAAGTACGATCAGGCCCTCACCAGCACTGAGTTAGCTTATGGGCAGGGTCAAGAACTGTAGTACCCATTAAGCTCCCACCTTCATTTTTTATTAACCCTAAAACCCACTTTATGCCACTCATGAAATAATAGATACTTTATTGATCCCCAAGGGGAAATTCAAATAATTATCATCATTTAAAGATTTTTGTAAGGCAAAATTAGATGGACATCTTCTCAGCAGTGTCCCCACTGAAGCCAATGTCTTGCCACATTAAAGAAAACAAAGCCTGGTTAGCTTAATAGGTACTTGGTGATTGCCTGGGACTGCGAGTACCTTGCGAGCTGCTCTCGGCAGGCTCTTGGGTGGCCCCTTGCCCAGAGGATAGAGGCAGCCCTGGGCCAGTGCTGTCCTCCATAGCTGGAGTCTCTCACTGCCCTCAGACACAAAGTCTACAGGCGAGAGAGACAAGCACAGCACACAGACGGGAGTTACTCTAGTAGAACACACTTGGCCGGCTTCATATCAAGTCTGAGGCTCAGTCGTTTCAACGATATTCGGTTTAATTACTTAACTTCGTTATATAATGTTTTAAGCATGTCCGAATCTAGCTGTAAGTAAAGATTAGCTTGGAAATTAAGACACACTAAATGTCTCATGAAATGTTCTATTCAGGAAATCCAGGCATTAGTCTCAATTCACACTTGTTTCCTTGGCAACAATCAATAGAAAAGTGCAGGTTATGTTTGTAGTGTGGCTTTAAATGGTGTGTTCAGCTCAGTTGGAATGTCTAAATCACCAGACAGATTTTTTTCAAGACTGATTAAAACTATTATTTACCATTTCTCTCATAACTATACCTTACCATAAGGGCAAGACAGGTGCCAAATGCTTTTCATTTAAGACCAAACATCTACTACTTTTTGGGCCCAATTTCCAGCTACTACTATCAAAAGTCAAGTCTATCTATGCATCCTCTCTCAGAAATCTGTCTCATGGGCTGCGTTCAGGATCAAATGCATTAACAATAAATGGCGATTACACATAAGAAGGTACTACCAACATGCATACAAATTCTCTTTACCTAAATAAATAATTTGTGTCAATTGACACAAAAAGCTTGTATTTGCATGCAATGAATGAACCACAAATGATGCACGTTCTACAACAAAGCCCAAGGCTTCATTCTGAAAAGGGCACTTTAACAGACCATTAACTGGTATACAGATCAACAGTTGAGTAATATGATTCCTGAACAAACTGAAATTCATACTAAAGTTGAGCCTTCTGTGGTAGTATCAAATTGCATTAGGCCTAATATTAACACATTTTCAGCCTGCCCACTGACTAAGTGAACAGATCAGTGACACTCAACATTACCTGCTTCTGTAAGGCCGCTGGCACTGTAGTCTTGAGAATTACTCTCTGTTTACAACAGCAGTGCACCAACACATCACTGCACAAAACTGTAGGAAAAGAACAGAACATGAAATCAGATAAAGGAACAAGTGAACCAGCAACAGACAAACTCTAACTTTCACATGCCAACATTTACACTAAGATGAAATTGGCAACAGGCTTACACTGGGCATAATGGCAAAATATCAGGCACAAAATCAGATAAACTAATTCAGTGGTTGCTTAAACATGCTCAAGAATGTGTCAGTCACTGAAGGCAAAGTCTAGCACAACATTAGTGAGCGTTTACTATTAAGTGAGAGAAAAGAGATGACATTCTTGAGAGAAACATTTAGTTTACTATTAAGTCTGACTTCATTAACTGAAAACATTTCTCCAGAAGCAATCTTAAGGGGCAGAATGTGATGGGGAAAACCTCTTTTGTCGGTTTAAATGTTGGCGCTGCACCACAAACACTAGGCCTACTTATCTTACAAGCCACCATAATTTTCATTTCAGTCATATAACACAACACGTATTGTAAAGAATTACATAATATTCTTTCTGCTAAAGGTTATTTAGGACTATAAATGCGAAAACTTAGATAACAACATAAACATATTATGCACTGATGCAAGTCCATATAGGTATAAGTAGAAGACATTTGTATTGGGTGAGCCATAGCCTACTGGTGGTTTTAAGTTTGGTAGATGCACATGGTCTATATTTATCTGAAAGTCATGCTACTGTTGCACCTGTTCATGGTAGTGGGGCAGTGCCAAAAAAATAGGCAAAGCATTATCCAACTACTATGCTAATCAACTAGCGACTAAAAGGTGCTTGAATGAAGCTTTTCTATGACCACGCTGATACCATGTTGGGATTAATGGCTGCCGCCTGCCTAGTTCAAAAAGTTACTGAATCACACAATTACATTGGTAAAATATAATCTCCAAACCTACACTAATCTGCTTACTGTACTGAGTCAACATGACACTTCTCTATCAACAGAAGTCATTTTTCATCAATACTGACAAATTATTAGAACACACTCCAAAACATAACAATAAAACTGCATCAATAATAACATGAATCAACTTTGAACCAAACAATGGGGAATGAACTTTCTTATGACTCCATTTTATTTTCACATACGATTCTCACCGAAAAAAGGTTAATATTCTGAAATATTATATAATGCTCATTTGCACTACGCATCTTTTCTTTGTGTGAATTGATCCGTACATAAATGGATTTACCACCACTTGCCATCACCCAAGTAGCTTTTGCATCATAAGATTAACTTATAAAGAGCTAAAATATGGTAGACTTATGAGCTGTTAAAGAAGACATCTATCAAAATCCGGTCGCCTCCCAGAAAGCAAGAGACATTCACAAACATGTCAAATCCAACCCCAATGAACCACTGTTAACGGACACCACTAGATGGAGCCTTGACGGTATTTGAGCTCCCTCCATTTTGGAACAAGCCGACACACACTGATGTTCTATTATCTACATGTACAACTCGAGAAACAAAACAAAAAACGTTGGATGTGAATATGCAAAGACTTAAGAGTTGGTGTACTTAACAACGTTTTGCTTTGCCAAAATAAAGAATGTGCACTGTCGGTCACGGTAGAGTGCCACGCGAGGAGGGAAAAGGACATGCAGTTGCAACTCAACTAGGCCAAGATTCGGGTTAGCTACAGTAGCTATCCATACGCAGGCATTTGTATCAGTCTTCTTGATTATAATCTTAGTCCCACCCCAATGGACATAATTAACCTCGTAGGTGGCACTCACATCACCAGTCAGTCCGCAGTAGAATCAAGCGATTTACTACTGTCATTTAGCAGTAGTAATAAGACAGCATTTGCTGCTATGCTAAGTTTTTTTTTTTCGTATTTGCAAGGCAACCCCACGAAAACACGTCATTGTACATATCAAGTAACGTTCAGATAAATCAATAACATGCTAATGCGTCTAACAAATAATTATGCATAACGTTACATAGCTGTACTACTGAAGCCCCCCGCTTCACTACGTTAAATTGTAGCGAAATGACCCCATAATTGCACCTGACACCAGTCAAGGACAGCAGCGTTAACGTTAGCTATTGGGCTCGGCATGTGGTCAGGACGAAACTGGCAAGCAACGTAAGCGCGAGGCCAAGCTAGCGACGCCTCGGTGTAACAACCTCTATGGTAACAGCATCAGAATAACGGTTAGTGTGTAGAAGCTAGGTGTTGACAATGTTGTTTCCCTCCTATAACAATTTGAACTCAAGGTCAGGTAAAGTTGCACAATGCCACTTCATACCGTCACGTTAACGTTAGCTAACTATTAGCCTGACAAACGTTGTTGCCAAGCGGAAAACAACAACAAACGACCATCATCATTAACAAGTTAGAGTTAAATGTTAAATATTTAACATTAATCTACTTTGATGCTATTTAGCGGACCTCCGAGAAAGTAGAGAATACATGTTGTTTTCACGTGCACTGCCGTTAATGCGCCATCAAATGGAAATGTAATCAAAGGTTAACGTTAGTATTCAAGAATCGTTGATGTTAGCATGTCACGTTAGCCAAGCATGGAACGAACGGGCGTATCCTAACGTTATCTTGCTTCCGAGACCATGTAACGTTACGTTGATTTAATTTTGTGAGATTAATTATGTTTTAAGTCCATTTTGACCTAGAATATATATTTGAAAATAACCCGCTAATATAACAACATGCAAAGTAGCACTAGCGTTAAGCGAGTTCAGTGTAGGGGACGTAACGTTAGTTCTAACGTTAACATTTCAACGTTAGTTCTAGATAGAGTTAACGTTAACATAGCAGTCTTCAACCAAGTCTAATGTCCAGAAACAAGGGCATGCACATTAATGGTAGGCTAATCTCACGTGGAATAGATATTACCGTTCCAAATCCTAAAATAACTGACATAAAAAGGTAGCTACATCGCCTTAGCTAACTCGATTTACGTAGCCTGCTATGGCTCCAAATCGACATCATGGCGTTCCTAGGTAGCTTAACGTAGCCAGAAAGGTTACACCAGAGTAAGCTGCGCACATTCTGTGAACAACACTGATACAAAATATTGAAGGTGTACAAAAGTAAACACGTTCTGTTTGTGCATGTACACAGCAACATATTCTTTACTCACTTGTTGACCACGTTCTCGTTCTGGATATTTGGTCAGTCTTCCATTTTCTCTTCATGTAATGGCTAGTAGACGGGCTCTGATAGAATTGATTGGCGCAGCGCGTGAACTGATGACAAACACAGCATGTACATTTTAGCGCCACTTCAGGCTGGGAGGGACAATTGCCTACTGTTAACACTGCAACAGTTAAAATATTATATCCATCAGACAACTGTGGGTTCCCACACTAGTTCTGCAGATATCATCAAGCCTAGCCTATATAGGCCCATATATATCATAAGCTTAAACATCAGTAAACAAACCATTCAGTTTATTTCCTTATATTAGATTTCCGATTTCTAAATATACAATCAAAGAGTTGGTTTGATGCAATAGATAGATAGATAGATAGATACATTCACTAACAGCAGAAAGTAATTAAAAGTATATAATATAAAAAAACACAACTAAGCAATAAGGACAGTAGAAGATAAATATATACTAATACTAAATATACTAAAAATATACAAATTATACTAAATAACACAATTCTAAAAAAACAGTATCCACATAGTGGGTGATTAATCAAAGAAATGCTTGCAATGACTGAGGCAGGGACTGAGCCTGTGATTCTCTGTGTATAGGTAAGGTAAGGTGCCCTGTGTGAATGAGTGTCATGTGATGGTGCAAATGAGTAAGTCAACAGTGCAAGAATAAAGTCTATATATCTATATTTATAACTATATTAAGGAAGGTATAAGTGTGGTCACAGTTCGGCTGTGGCATGGAGGGAGGGGTTGTGCATATGTGCTAATATAGCACGCAAACAGTGAGGCAGAAGACAGTGGTAAAAAGTGGCTAGTGGACAGACAGTTCAAGACATGGAGGTGGTGAAGAGGCAGACAGACAATGCGGAGAAGTCTATTTCTCCTCTTCCCTTAATATATAAGTGAAGCATTGAACAGTTCAATGGCCCTGGGGACGAATGACTTCCTCAGTCTGTCTGTTGTGCAAGGCAGTGAGCGAAGTCTCAGTGGTTTGAGGGGTGCATTGCTGCTACCAATCATAGACATGTAGCCCCTAAGTATGTCTTCACTGAATCAGATTTTGAATTTTAGGTTGCAGAATGGTCTTTCTCATGGAATGTTGCTAAATTTTGGGTCATGGAGGGCTGCTAGAAGTTTTGGATCGATATGTTCTGAGGGCCTGGCCCATTATCAGTCAAGGACCTTTGAAATCATACTTGCCAGCCTTATGTCCTTTCTCTCTCTCAGCAAAGATTATTGTCTTGAGCTCCATGGAAATATGAGAATGAACCAGTATTCCCCAGCAATCATGGCATCCACCCTGGATGTATGTAGCCTAATGTAGTGACAACCAAAGGACACAACCTCTCCACTACCTGTCAGGCCTATTTTCAAACTAGCACGCTTTAATATCAACACCCATTTATCACACACTTGCAGCTGGACCACTCAAGAGATAATTAAAAAAAAAAAAACACCTGGCAACCGCCTCCACTAGCTACATAATATGATGTCTGCTGACTATGATGAATGTCCTGCTAACAATGCTTGCTAAGTTGTTTCATCACAGAGATCTTCCAGTTGCCAGGCCTAGTAGATAATATAATATGTGGATTCACCAAAATAGCAGCACCACTCTTGGTTGACCATTAGCATGCCTAAGATGTAAGGATTCAAACAAATAGGATAAAAAGTAGAGCAGTAATTCTTTACTTTCATCCCTTGAGAAAACATTCCAAAGAATGACTACATGTGAAAATACAAAGTTGCTACACTTGACCCTTTAATCAAAGTCAAATTAAACATAATTTTCATAAAAAACTGGAATCACTTCTCAAGCTATGACATATTAAATATATTTTTTGTGTTATCTTCTCAACATTATATCACATGATCTTTTCATTGGTTATGAATATTGAACATATTTTTCAACATGTAGCCTACTTGTACAGTAGCCTAGGCTAACAATAAAACAAAAAGACAACTGAAATGACAGGTCGATTTAGCATTGTGTACATTACAGGCCTGTAACAAATAAATGAGTGCTTTTGAGAGTCTGTGTCAGAACGCCAATACAAATATTTTTGTGAAAAAGCGCTACAGAGTTCACACACATCATTAGTTATTGGTTTTAGTTGGCTGTTTCCCTGACACCAATACTTAGCATGTATTTTCTGCCAAAGAACCTTGTTAAAGAGCCTCAGTAAATTGTAGCTTACATTTAAGAAATACTGTATTCTTAAGCTTGCTTAATAAAATAGCTACCTCAAGTGCCTAGAAATCACCTGGCAATATAGTCAGATCTAACCAATGGATTACACAGTTGTAAACATGTCAATGTGGACGCAGTCGCAGTACAAGAGGAATGGAGATATTTCACAATGAAAACAAACAAACAAAAGGACAAACAAATACAAAGAAACAAACAAATATATAAAATTAAAACATCAAAAACGCCTCAAGTTATGTCTCATAATGGCATTATACATATCATGCAGTCTTAATAATTTTTTGCCCAAATAAATGAGTCCTTTTGTAGGCAACAATAGGATTTCTACACCCAGCCCATATTCAGTCTGAAAACTCATGCTCTATGGATACTAATGAACCAAAACCACACACGTCTCTTGACTGAATGCTCTGTCTTTATGTTTTGAGTAACAAAGACATCCTCCAAAACCAACTCAAACTGTTTATAATATATACATTGAATAACATCACCAGTATATTCTTTTAAAAAAAATCTTACTAAAATAATGGTATCAAATTAAATCTTAATATCAAATAATACATATATTCAATGTGAAAGGTGCATGCATGTATGGAAAAAGAAAATTCACAGCGGCAACGTCTTCACAAAATTGCTAATGTTGAATGCTTATTGTCTTTCCCTGTACTTTCAATGCAATCTGTTTTTAATTTCCCCAGTAATCACATTACCAACAACAAATACCAAATGGTATATGAAACAAATAGAAAAATATGTACCATGACATAAGTAATGATGCCCGATAGTCTTATTTACAAGGTGCGACCAGGCATCATTGTCCACAGGTATCTTTTATTGAAAATCTGTTAGTGAATTTTTTTGTTTGAAAGTGAAACTATCACAAATATGACAGTTGTCCAGGTTTGAGGTGTGAAATAGTATATTGTCACCTATGAAAGCATCTCTTGTCAAACACAATTTACACACAGAGGGAAATTTCCCCTCAATATCTGAAATGCCCTTAAATGAATGCCATTGCATTATCGTTTCGCGGATAATAAAAAACATTATTTCTGTTTCACAGACAAACATGTCTTAGTTTTCCACCACGTTTAAGCTGACTGGCAAATTGTGTCTGGGGGCAAAGCAGACCAAGGTATTTCAGAGCCTGTAGTCCATACCCTCCTCCACTAGGTGGCAGTGCTGATCAGCAGGAGATGAGGAGAGCGTTTGTGAGCGACTGGTGACTCTGAGTCCGCTCCAGAGCCACGCTGCTGGATAGAATCTCACACGCCGCCAATTCATGATATAGGGCATTAAGTACCTCCAGGATGTGAGCCTTCCCTGTGAACAGACAGAAGCCACAGATGTGAGTTCTCCAAAAGCCAGGACACTAAACCCAGAGTCAGCTGTGCTCCAACAAACCTCATTGGTGCTTCTAAAGCTTTATGGCACTCTGTGTCTTTGTAGACGGTGGTAACAGTTTCACGAGAGCCATGTTAATTTAAGTGGATGTGCACTATTGTTGTGGTTATGTACCGTGTTGAGGGTCGCTGCAAGACTCCAACGTGCTCAGAAGAATCTTTCCCAGAGACCTCCTGGAGACATTCTGAAACGGGAGAGAACTTCTCAGATTGCAGGAAGGATTATCACCAAATGGTAGTGTAAACATAAGAGATCTTTGGAAACAAAGAAGAGAAAAAGGTGGGACACGTATATGTCTAACATTTCACACAAGCACTGTTTGCCACACTTTCTCCCTGGTCAAGGTCTAACTCGACACCTAGCTTTTTTAAGGTTTTAGGTCAAGTTGTTTTTTCTGTTTGCATAAGGTGGAGTTGTATGCAGGACAGCCGGAACTTAATGCTTACCATGAGGTGAACAACACACACACATACACACACACACACACACTCTCTCTCTCTCTCTCTCTCTCTCTCTCTCTCTCTCTCTCTCTCTCTCTCTCTCTCTCTCTAAGGAACCCACACACTTTTATGGAACAAGAAAGACCCCTTTGTGCAAGTAAAAATACACCCGTTCTGTAGAGCATAAAAGCATGCAATAAGCAAGCAAGCCCCATTGTTTTTAAACACAGTTTGATCTATTGTCTGTGTCTCAGCACCTACGGGTTCAGGGCTGTTTTTATGTAGACAGCCTTGCGGTGCAGGTTGAGCTTAACGGCGGGTGACGCTCTGAGCACAGTGCATGAATGTGAGGAGTGGCAGGCGGCTGGCTACGCTTCCTCCGCATTTGCAAGTACAAAAGGTGTATGCACTGGCACTCGATCAGACTGCTCCTGTTGAGTCTCATATCCTGGATGGCTCTGGCTCATGGCTCACGTCATGCTCTGATACGACTCACTCCACAGAGTTCACAGCACAGAGGACGCAGTCGTTTCCAATTCCTTTTCAATTCATTTAAGCTGCATTACATTTAAGCTCAAACTAAGATCTGGGGCCAGCACCTTTGACGAATGAGTACTGAGGGAGAAAGGGGACTGGGGGAAAAGTTCCAACAAGACTGGACTGAAAGGCATGAAATGCCTGTTCCTGAGTGGGCTTATGAATATAACAAACAAAGAGCTATACAGAGAGATATCTAAAGAGAGCAATACAGAAGACTCGTGTATGGACAGACAGCTGTGCATTACTATAACCATAGACTCATGCCTCTTTGGATGAAAACCTTGAACAAACACATTGTCTGATTCAAACCAGAACATTATGTAGGATGGGTCGAAAAACCATGTGCACCAGTGAATGCTGGTTAATCATAGATATTGACACTTTATACCCAGGAACCCACACCCTAAAGTTGAGATACAGTCAGGCGTGTGTCAATGACACACACAATCACAGTGACCTCAAGTTACCCTGACATCCACCCTGCAGGTCTGCACAGACCTTTATGATACATTCACGGGAAAATATGCAGTGCAACACAGCCCTATATGGGCACATGTAGGCTACAGCGTGCCTCTCGGACTGACCAGGTCACGCAGCTGCTGCAGTAGCCGCAGCACATCCACCAGCTTGTCCTCCACCAGTGACAGCCGCACCCTCTCCGTCTCCAGCATCTGCAGCTCCATGTGCAGAAGCTCCGTCTCCTCCGCCTTCTGCTGCAGCTCCTGCACCAGCGCGTCCTTCACCTGAGGAGGAAGAGGAGGTGGAGAGGGAGGAGGAACACTTATGTGAGCAGGATATCTCAGTTGCACTGTGCAGGAAGGAACAAACATACATACAACAACATACATATGCTACCAAAAACAATTCAACCAATTAGACATTGGATATTGTCAAGATAATGTCTAAAATCTGAAGTATACCTCATTAAGTATTATACAGATGGTTCATAGCTTTTATTACTAGAATAGTGATTCTGTGGCCACAGTCATCAACAAGGAAGAAATGAGCTCACCGCTTAAAACATTTCACCTGCTAGTTTTTCACACAGAATGGACCAAGTTGTGTTTCTGGGGGAGTTTGTTTCTAATAAGTGGTTTGGATTTGAACCAGGCCAAAGTGACACGTTAAAACAAACACACAAGTTAATAGCACACCATCCTTTTCTTCCTCCTCCTTCCTGCTCTGTTGTGTTCTGCATGTGTTCGTGTTTGGTGGAGCTTAACTCAGCTGGAGCCGGCTCTGCATTTATGACTGCTGGAGCGTGGTGTTGTGTGAGGTTCTGGGGTCCTGTGTGTGATTCTGTGGTCAGTGCAGCGAGAACCAGCTGTGTGCATGCACACACAGACATGCAGACACACACGCCCACACACACACACACACACACACACACACACACACACACACACACACACACACACACACACACACACACAAACCCACATGCACATATATACGCCCACACAGGGATACACATGTAGACCCAAACACCCACATGGATACACACACACACACACAGACACACATCACACACACCACACACACACACACACACACACACACAGGGTGGCTCCCTCCTCATACCAGTGCTAGCGGTCGGGCTGCTGGGTGGGTGCAGAAAGCAGGAAGGCTGCACTGCTCGCTGCGGTTTCTCCCTTTGAAGGCCTCCATTTCCATAACAACCCTTTAGCTGTGCTGTCCCCCCTCTAATCTAATTTTACACCCCATAGCCCGGGACTGACTCATAATGTAAAGGACGCTCGCAGAGAATTGGTTGTGGTTGGAGCGCCTGGAGGAGGGGGGGGCTGATGCTGCTGAGATGCCTGACCGACCCACTCTAACTCTGGCTGGGGGTGGGATGTGGGGATGTGGGGACATGGCTGGTCCCTGCTGCTGCCTGTTTTCTCGACCTGGTTCTCTCTGCTGTAGATGGTTGCCATGCATGGTCTTTTCCCTCAACTGCGTGCTTCCTGTGAACCAGCGTGCCCCAGTGCCCATACAGGAATAGGAGTGGAATTGTTCCTCCAGTAATGGGTTACTTCTGGGCCTGACCCAGGATGGGGTGCAGCACATCCTCCATCCTCCTGGGCAATGGTCAGTGTCGCTTTGGATAAAAGCGTCTGCTACAACCTTCTCACTTTACTTCAATCTGCAGAGGCTCCACCAGCTCTGTGGCACATCAGCAGCCAAAAATGAGTGTTTACGTTCCACGTGGTGAGACGTGGCTATGTGGTGACTACCTGGTCCATGTCCAGGTCACTCCTCCTGGCTTGGCTCTCGCGGAGCTCCAGCTGCTTGTTGAGGCGGGTGACCCTCTCCAGCAGCTCCAGCACAGCGCTCTGGCTCTCCTCGCTGCGCGAGCCCTCAAAGTGAGACAGCAGCCGCTTCACAGCTTTCTCATCACACCTTAGGAGGAGAGGACAATCACTATGGAGGACAATCACTATGGAGGAGAGGACAATCACTATCAGTCTTTTCCTTTTTTCAATCTCTCTCTCTCTCTCTCCCTCTCTCTTTATGTATGTTGAATTGATATGAATCAGCTAATATACTACATTGTATGGATTCTGCTACATCTGTTTAGAGAAATTAATAAAATAATAAAAAAAGGATGGAGAAAAGAGAGAAAAACACAGAGACAGACGCACCACACAAATACTGAGCGGTGTGATTGACAAATGAGAGCCGGTTCTCATACCTGTCCCCGCAGCAGGACAGCCTAGTGAGGATCCTCTTCACCTCGTCCACCTGCTTCTGCTGCTCCCCCGTCCACCTGTCCTCCTCCTCGTCCGACGCGGCCTGTCCCTCCACAGAGCGGAAAAGCTGCTCCTCCACTGCAAAGGAGAACAGCCACACGGTTTTCACACAGCTCTTCATGCTTACCTCCGCGGCAGCCATTATCCCGTACATCTCTACACCAGCTGGTCCTGGGATTTATGTTGACAGATTTATATGTCTACTCTTTTACTTGTGATTTGTTTTATTTAGGACGTCCATCCATTCTGTTCATCTATTTCTGACAGACGGCACTTTGTGTTGCGCTCTATCACTGTCGGAGGTCTGTGAATCAAGCTGCTGACCTGTGGGCTGACAGTGTCTTACCGGAGAAACCACTCAGGAGCTCTCCTGATGGCCTAGCCTGTTCAAGAGTACCGTGCGTTGTTCACGCCAGGAGAATCATCTCTGCCCAGTGCCATTGGACTTAATATTGAGTGTTTATGTTATTGTTGTCTATGTCTGAGTGAAGCACTTTGAGTGGCCATTGTGCTAGAAAAAGTATGTTACTTTAATTGAGTGTTTTCTTTAATTGAGTGTGTCCGGAGGCTTTGTTTAGTGATTGATTGGTTAATTAGTTAACTGCCTGTGAACATTGACGGGAGGTGGAGGTGGAGGGTACAGGCAGGAGGCCTTACTGTTGTCAGGAGATGTTTCTGCGTGGCCCGTGGGGGAGTGGCGTGTCTGTCGGGAGTCCAGACAGCACCTCCTGTCCTCCCGGTACTGCTGGTCCATAGCACTGCTGAAAGGCACAGTTACTTTGGACACCTCTGACCTGCCAAGGAGAAAAGACTTAGTCATCATGTGGGCTGTCAAAAAGCCACAGAGTCAAACTGTGGACTAATACATTGTGGCAAGAAAAACACTAAAATTGGGGGTTTCACTCAGTGCTCTGAATACAGAAATGTATGTATTATAGACAAATCCGTACCCATAGGCCTATATTTATTGACTCAACATAATACAAATACCTGCAATTTTAAGTCTTTTATCCCCATTTCTATGATAGTAGCAGAGAGGTAATTTTGATAGGAAATAGGTCCATAAAGTAAGAAATGAACTAAATGGAGGAATTATATAACTTCAAAGGAAAGAGAAAGTAACATGAGATGTCTCTAATAATACACGCCCATAGCCACCATAATAATTTTATTGGCACGTGGGATTCGGCTGTCTGAAGGCGCTTTGGCAGACCATAATTAAAACAAGACTCGGCAGCAGCTTCAGGACTCTGTCAGTTGGATGGGTGTTCGGAGCGAAACAAATGTTTTCCTATGTTATCCTCATGTTTCAAAGATAAATGCAAACAATAAGAAGCTTTAAAAGGCTGGAGATTGTGATCCCGTTCTTTCCTTTCGACATGTTTGAAATTGAAATGCAACCAAAATTAAATTAGGCTTAAACAGTGCTATCATATTCAAGTGTTTTTATATTATGCGAGAAAATAAACAGAATTCCAATCCATAAACTCATAGGCCGATCACTTTGCTATCATTTCAATTGTACAGTTTCCTTTGGCCTTTTATATAGGAGGGAAATACGATAGGGGGCCATGGTGAAGCAGACAGTAAGTGCTTCCAGATGAGTGTCTTAGTAGGGGAAAAAAAGAGATGGGAGGGGGTGGAAATACCACCAAAGAAATTCATTTTCAGCAGCACGTATCCCGCGAGAGCACACTCTAAATGAGTCTGGGAGCGCCCCGTGCACATATCCTCCCTCCATCGGGGAAACCTCGCAATAAAATGGCGATAAATCTGTTCAGCACAAGTGCTACAAATATCACCTCACCGTACAAAAAGCTTCGGGAGACTGCGGCGCTCAGCATAAAGGTCAATAATTGCAGCTCCCAGTTAGACAATCAGTCAAGTTACTGAGTAGTATGTGTGTGTATATGTGTGTGTGTGTGTGTGTGTGTGTGTGTGTGTGTGTGTGGGGGGGGGTGGGGGGTTGTGAGAACTATAAGAGGGGCTGCAGTGAAATTGGGGTACCCCTATATATATATATAACTCATTTTGGAAACTCTGCAGCTGCTAACTTCATGGCAGGGGACCCCCCACTATAGACTCCAATAGGTTTCCATGGGGATCTCTTTAGCTACCAAAATGGGCAGTATCTCTGGAACCATGGAGGGGGTGGTGGTGGTGGGGGGGGGGGGTGTTGATAGAGCACAGCCCACTGTAACTAATTGAACTTTAATTGACGGAGCCTGTGGACGCGCGGGTGCTGCCTTGTGGGAGAGGGGTCCGCTGGGTGAGCCCTCTGGGGTGGGCTGCCACTGAATGGTGGCAGACTCTATGGAGTCTCAGGAGACAACGAGCTCAAGTGTGTGTGCCAGACTCCCATTTAGACAAAACAGAAAGGAGCGGGCTTGCTCTGCGTAATGCCACGTCTAGTCAAAGGGGATTAAAAGTGTGTGTGTGTGTGTGTGTGTGCACATATGCATGTGTGAGCTATGCAAAAAGCTAGGGGTCTGCTTTATCAGACGCTTCATGAATGAAACCTATATGCGTAGAGGCCCGGATGAAAGCTCTGGGTAGCAGCCAAGGACTTAAATTTACTGCGCGACATTCGAAGCTATCAAAACAACACACACAAGTTGAAGTAGATGGAGCATTTCAGACACCTGAAACCACTCCAGACATTTTGGTTTTCGCTGCGAAACCAAGCCAGCGTGCCTTGGCCTAGGAGAGATCGACGGGTGAACTGTCTAGCCAATACCGAATGGAAAAGTTGCATCAGGAGTTTTTGATGACAGAGTATTTCATAAGTATTTTCTAATGCAGAAAAATCATCTCATTTTCAGTTAACTAAACAGACAACAACAGACATATACATCAAACGTGTATAACTCAACAACTGTTTCCAACATGTTATGTAACCTAGAATACATCTGGTGTAAGAGTTTAATAACTCTATGGAATAGATGTTAAAGGCTCTCCCTGTGTTTTCCATTGGGGTCAAACATGGTTTTCCATAATGCTCGTGCTCTGCTCTCTGTATCGTCTACAGCTGACACCGATGGAGCACAACCCAGCCCCGGTCTGGAGAAGGACAACCATAAAAGACATGCTTGGCAGTCATCTGGCATACGTTAGCTGTCCAGTCACTGTTAATTCCCCTTTCTTTGATTCCATGCTTTATGTTGCCGAAAGGCATACCTTGCATCATGTGAACTTCACTCTGATGGGAGGCAAGCACAGAAGTTGGCACAGTCTGTATGCACACGTTGTTTAAGATTTTTTCCCCACATTATGGGATATTCGCATGTGGGCACATAAGTATTGTGACTGATACTCAGATTCTCGAGAATCAAGCGAATGTTGCAGAGCTTCTTTGCACTCCTCTGCATAGCTTTTTCCAGGAAACTACAGGCGCACTTCAAAGATTTGGGCTGAGGGACCTGAAGGAGTATATTATTCATCACCGTGGGCCTCCTTAGCCAGAGCAGTGGGGCTCAATAATCATTTGGACATTTCCAGAACTGTCTGCACAGGCTGTGCTTGCATCTATCCAGGCACAACCTGACCCCGGAATGGAAAACAAAAACCACAGTCTGAGGATGTGTAAAATTATAATCGAAATTCAGCGTGTCCAAACAGGAAGGAGGAAGTTCAAACTGACTACAGCCAAGTTCACATCATTGTAAAAAAAGCCCGTAGGCTGGCTAAACCTACACATTTTAAGCAATAATGCACATTCTGAAAGTAATGAACACTTTTACCTAGGGGCACAAACAGATATGAACACATAGTACTATACATCCACGCATATATGGACCTAATGGAAGGAAATGAAAACAAAAGAACAAGCTCTATGTTCGACTGAAACACACTAATGAATGCAAATACATGATTTCTAGATGTTAATCTGCCTCTTCTTTACTCTGCCCCTGGGAGTAAAGTCTGTTCCACTTGATTTACGTTCTCTCTTTCAGCAGGAAAACAAAGGGCACTCTGGGCCAAAGCAGAAACAGATGCAGGAGGAAAGGAGTCGGAATCGCCTGTGTGTCTCCGCGGGCAACTTTAATATTTGATCAATGCAAGGTGCTGGACAGACCTGTCTGCTTGCCTCGTGTCTGGGCCGTGTAGCTCCTAAGTCAAAACGCAATCGCCTCTCTGAGACGCTGACCTCCGAGTCACCTCATTTGTCACCCTGGCGCTACGAGAGCTTTAGCTCAGCAATATTTGCAGGATTGGGTTGAGGTATTCATAACAAGGTCTTGTATCACAGTCGTGTTTAGGCAGGACGGTGAGCGATGGTTTGGTGGTGGAGGGCCGGGCGGCTCGAGTCCAGCTGCTTGTGGTTAGAGACTGAGGACACCAGAGCACTTCCTGTGTTTATTAGAGCAAAGGGCTGAACTTCCACCACCATCACCCCCACCCACCTCAACCTCACGAGCCGCCGCATCCTCCCTCCACCTCGAGTCCACTCTCTGGTCAGAGCTGTTTAATGAATGAATGAACCCAACACACAGCACTGGTATCACTCTACAACATGACTCTAATTCAACTAAGGAGAGCTGAGAAGGAAAAAGAAAAACGTTGAGCATTGCCTGCTCCTCTTAGGGGGGTTTATCAATCAAACTTCACCTTAGTGCAGAGTTAGAGCGAGTCGACGTGAGGCTTTAGATTAGACGGATGGGCTGCAGAAGAGACAGAAAAGAAGAAAATGTACAGCCAGATTCTTCTCCAAGTGAGAGACGACCTGGGTGATGCTGAGGTGAGGCTGGGCCTTTCAAACGAGGGATGTGTGGGTCAGTAAACGCTCTAGTTACACTGCTGTAGCCTTGTGAATATACTTGGAAGAGGGATGCAAGCAGGTCCAGATGACCAAGCAGCTGAAAGGAAAAAAAAAACAGCAAGGAAAACCCCCCAAAAGAGCCAGGTTGGAGGGAGTGGCAGAGAGTTCTGGGTATTTTCGTGGTGGGTTCCCGAGACTATTATGAAATGTGTGTGGTTGTGTGTGTGGTTGTGTGTGTGTGTGTGTGAGTGTGTGTGTGTGTGTGTGTGTCCGCCAGTGATGATTGTGGATTCATGCTGATGTAGGCAGTGTATGGAGGTCGGAGGGAAAGGAGGAGAGAAAAGGGAAACTTTCCAAACCTGAAAACGAGCCCACTTGGCTACAGAGGGTTTTGAAGCCCGTGCAAGAACAACAGAACCGTTACAAAAAAGAACCCTCCTGCTCCCACACATCCTTCCAATGTGTGTGTGTGTGTGTGTGTGTGTGTGTGTGTGTGTGTGTGTGTGTGTGTACGTGTGTACGCGTGTACGCGCGCGTGTCCGCAGCATGCTGTCATTAAGAATGATTGATATTATTTCACCACTAGGAGTGAGACAGGACAGCTCTTTATATATACAGCACTATAATTACTGGTAATCAGGGTTTCTTTTTCTCACTATAGTGTTACTTTGCATCTCGCTCAGTTAGTTTAGGTGTTGCTCTGTTGGTTTTTAAACCTTAGGGATATTAGCCTGAAGCTTACATAATAAGAAAACTGTTGCCACAGCTGAGAACCTCAGCCCTCTGCTTTCTTATTATTGTGAGGTGACACCATAAGACCATTTTGTTTGTCTGACTCTCCCTTTCTGTAATGCTCTCTCTCTCTTTCTCTCTCTCTTTTTTTGTCTCCTCTTTCTGCGCCTCTGTTTTAGTGTCTCTCTGGGGTGCAATTGAAGAAGCTGTAAAAAGGTCAACAATCTGTTCTTATCCCACCCCTGCCACGTCGTCAGGAAGTGTCCATTAAGACATAGCAGAGTACATTTCACTAATGAAGATCACAATCCTGATGAAAACCCCAAAGACCCAAGACCAACCGAATCCATTTCAAATATCCAAGACCAGAAGGTTGAAAACAAACACCACAAGCCCACCCCCTTGACCACCCAGCCCACCCTCAACCCCACCCATGTATGTCAATGAACCATGTTTTAGAGCCTTGACATGTTTTCCCCCTACTTGTTGAACGCAGGGCATTATTTATGGCTGAAACCTGCAAATAAAGACGGTGAGAGTCGTGGCTGAGGCCCTGACTTTTCCTGTGCAGGGCCCGGACATCCATCTCAGGGGGGTGAGGTGACAGGACCTGGAGAACAAACAGTTGAGTGTTTGCCTCTTCCTCCAGATGGCGATCTGTTTGAGCCTTTTCTCTCCTCCCTTACTCCCCCTCTCCTCCGATCACTTTTTGTTCCTCTGCCAGCACTTTCCATTGTCTGCTGGCCTGGCTCACAGCTCGACCAATGGCCACAGCTGATTTAAACGTTTCCTCTCTCTCTCCCTCCCTCTGTTTCTCCCCCCTCATTGGGTTTTTTTAGCCTTAGGGCTAAAAGGTGCTGTGTGTCTCTGCTATCCCCTATGGTAATGAACTACAGCTAGTTCCTGTCTGTCTGTTCCCACCAGCTGACCACCCAGGACAGTCTCTCCTTCCTTGATATACACACACACACACACACACACACACACACACACACACACACACACACACACATACACACACACACACACCTCCCTCCACATCTCAAACTCATTACAGGCAAGAAGCTCCAGGAGATACAATATTATGCAAGAGAGATTATGCAACCATATTGCCGGTGGAGATGCTTTCTGTCTCACCAAATAGACTGACTTCTTTTCATTTGTCTGTTTTTTCACATTATTTAGCAGTTGCCTAAATGTCTCACTGAGGTGAAGAAATGTGTAGCGGTTGTCTGCTTAGATTTATGCGTTGGCAAAACTCAGTCTTGAGCAACAGACAGACGAAAACAAATTTTATATCATCTTAGAGGAATGCCAATGGAGCAATGTCTTATGCAACAGAGGAACATTTTTGATGCAATTTCTGCAGGTGAAGACAGCTGGGTCTCTGATATTCAGATTTAATAGGAATCTCATCAACATCATGTCTCCCCAGGAAAGTTACTCATCTCTCTCTCTCTCTCTCTCTGTAGCTTATCTCTCTCTCTCTCTCTCTGGCAAAGGTTCCTCACCTCTTCTCTCTTTCATACCACTGAAAGCTCCTCAACTCACTGCAGAGCTCCAAGCAGTCCTTGGTATCTTCAAAATCAGTGCCCTGGCAGACAGGCACTGCCACTGTCTCTCTCACATGAGAGAACCCAGGCGGAGAACCCAAGCGAGACGCGGTGACGAAGGTGGAAACTTTGATCTGCTTCATAACACACCTTTCAGCTCCCAGCCCACAGGCTGGGACATCGGATCCCCTTGCAAACAAATCTCCCCACCCTCTACCCCTCCGAAAAATGCAAAAATGTTTCCCGATAGCTACTGAAGGCAGAAAATGAGGATAATTAGTTTATTGTGTGTCCCTTTGATGTGGCTTCGGGGTGAAAAGGGGAGGAATGAGACTGAAGTTTCAGTTTCAAAACAAGCAGATGGAGGCAGATGGAAAGCAGGTTCAAGATGATATTTTGTAGAAATAAAAACAGGCTTAGTGCATAGAGATAGTCCACAGGGAGACGGGCTTCGCCACTGGGGACGTGAGGAGTGCTTTGCCAACATGAAGGAAAAGGAATTTGAAGGCTTCGGATTCTAGAGTTTCAGCGGAACAGCTTTAGAGGCAGATGGAGGCGCAATGGAGAATGTTTTGTAGGAGGGTGAAGAAGAAAAAAAAGGACCGCAGAGAGGGAGAGATACAAAGAGGAGGAAAAGAGGGAGGAAGAAAAATGACCAGTGGACACACCTCTCGGCTCAGATAAAAGGCATGGGGCTCGGTGACCGTGGGCTGATCAGACACTGACCCCGCCGCGCGTGACCAGAGTCCCCGTCGCCCCTGGCAGCCGCATCAAAAGGCTTCCTCTTTTTTTTTTCGAGCGGTCGGTCTGGAGCGGGGAGGGGGACAGTGGCTTTTCCCCCAGCCAGACGCGCTCCAGCTCAGCTCTGTTGCTGTCCACTGTCTGCCCACGCGGCGAGCAGCTCTCGCTGGGGATAAGGGGGATGTGGGGACGAGACCCCTTTTGGCTCTGATCTTGAAACCCTTAACACTGATGAGAAGACTCAAGTGGTCTCCCTTTGTTTCTCTCTCACACTCTGTGTGTGTGTGTGTGTGTGTGTGTGTGTGTGTGTGTGTGTGTGTGTGTGTGTGTGTGTGTGTTATGGGCACATGCCAGAAGAAAAAAGCTACAGTTTTCACAACCAAACATCTCACTCTTTTACCGTATTAGATCTACATCCTGAGGTGTTCCGCATTCAGACTGAGTATATATTTCACTGCCTCTATCACCAACTACAAGGGAGCGGTGGCAGTCAGGTCTGCACTTGACCCGAGTGTATAATTTACCCAAAGCTCAGTGGACAACAGAGAAGAGTCATCCTGTGAACAGGCCATAAAGTTCTTTAAGTGTTTCAAAGGTCTAATGGCTTACACTGTGTTTGAGAACGCTTGGTTGCTGCTGCTAAGCAAAAACCAAGTTGAGGGGAGTGAAAAGGGCCAACCCAACCTTGCACTCGCAGCTAAGCTCTGAGTGCCTGTGAGTTCTTGTTTGAGCTCCTCGTCAAAGATGAATTGTAAACGCTTTCACAACTCCCTAATTACAAGTAATTACTGTAGCAGCGATAACGCCGAGATAAAGACTGTGCTGTAAAACAGCAAATAAGCTAATGCTTTTGATAAACGGCTTTACATCTGTCCCCATGCTCCATAGTGGGTTGGAACAAAACAGAAACTGTTGAAAACCCCAAATGGTTAACTGTTAACTTGTGCAAGGACTGACCCCTTAAATCAATTCACTGTAAACCCTACCCGGGAGTTCTCAAGTGATCTGGAATGTTTTTGGTGTTTGTGAAAATTCCGCACTTTCCGTGACCTGCCAAGGAGGAAGAGATTTGTGATTAAAATGCCTGTTCTGGCATTCCAACAAATTCCAAAAGTGATAACTTCACTCGGAGATGCAGGTGGATTGGAATAAATTGTGTGACCCACGATTTGTTTCATGTTGTGTGCATGAACTGCATACCTCAAGCACTACCAAGGAAAGTAGAACTCATTTCTCAACGGCTCTGTTGATATGTAGCCCAAACTTTGATGGACAGTCGCCAATAAGTCTGCATGTGTATGAATGTGTCTCATGTACCAAAAGGGCATGTGTGTATGTGTGTGTGTGTGTGTGTGTGTGTGTGTGTGTGTGAGAGAGAGAGAGAGAGAGAGAGAGAGAGAGAGAGAGAGAATGCTCAGATACTTGTTGCTAGGATACACCCCTGGGAGTGTTCATCCATTATTCGGCAAGAGCAGAGAGTGCAGGAGAGACTGTTTGAAGACTGATGGGAACTTTTGGTGTGTTTAGGTCAGGGCTTTTCCTGAGTGAAAAGGGGGTCTCTGCCGATGTGTCAGCCCCATTGTGTCACTGAATGAATTATTTGGCTTAAGAGCATCAGTGGGGGCCTGCGCTAAGGAAGACCCTCCCCTCTGGTGCCCAAAGAACTTTGCATACATTTGGAAGGAGCTGTGATAGGGGTATGTAGGAATGTTTATGCCTTGTGCCTCAATCTTCAATCAATGGATCACTCACGGCATGAGATGCTTCGTGTCAGCCAAGAGGTCCCAATTACAACAACATTAAGTAAATATTTTCTTTTCTTGAGTTGACATTACACAATGCAACACGCAGTTGACACATAGTGTAGGCTACATGCTGTGGTGATTCAGAGTGGAAAGTACCCGAGAAACAGTTTCTGTTCCTATTTTAGACCATTCAGCTTTGACTGAATGAATTAAAATAAAAACACGTTTAGTTGGCTTTTTTGTTTTCTGATTATCTTAAAAAGATGTGTGTAAAGAGTCGCTTTGCAAGTATGAAACACCTTACTTGCCATATTTAGTTAACAATGACTATTGCCATAATGCATGCTTTTAATTAATAGTGTCTGGGAGTTTTTGCCCTGCTTGAGTTAAGTTTAGAAATTCAGTAGTAGCATATTATCATTTTCTACAGTCCAGTGTTCACTTTAGTGAAATATGAGACTTAGCACCCAGACTCCTCTGTGATGCACAACCCTGTACTTAAGACTACTGATGGCTTTCGCTGTTAGAAATCAAAAAGGCTTCAGAAACCCAATAACTAAGGGGTAAACCACAAAAGACTATCTTTGCATCAAATGCCAGCATTTTGGAATGTTTGATCACAACATAAATGTAATGTATTTTTTTTACACAAACAGCCATATAGTACATAGTCTTAAAACATTTAAGAAAGGTTTTCATGGACTGCATTGCATTTCTACTTGCATTTGGTTTTGGATTATTTCTACTGGTGAACAATTCAAAAGTTGTATTCTAGCTAATGATTTATGCTGTTTTGGTCTGTTTAGTTTAGCAAGAAAGTAAGCTGACTGCTACAGAAATCTTTTTTTTCTTGATATGGATGAAGTGTAATATTCAGCTGAATCAACATGTCTTAAAAGTGAGTGACAGAGAGTTGTATAGAAAGGGAGAGAAAGAGAGAGTGAGTGAGTGAGTGAGTGAGTGAGAAAGAAAGAGAGAGAGAGAAGGGGGAGGGAGGAGGAAGGAAAGAAAAGCATCTACTGCACAAAAACGGCAATTTTGAATGAGCCTTCCATCTCTCAGACCCCAAAAGAGGGGAACATTAACAAACACTTCCTGAAAATAGCCATCGTGAACTTATCCCCCAGACACTGATTACACCAGGGGAGTCAGACGAGCCAAACAGGTTGCAGACATTATACAAACAGTTATGTGCAAGCGGGGTTCAATGACACACTATAAAACTAAAACACCCTGAAAAAATGAATGGTTTCCAACAGTAGCGGAGAGAGCCTTGACTGCCACACACATGGACTATTAAACGAACCCAAACAAAACAAGGCTGAAAATCTCGAGTGGACCACATCAAGCATACCTAAATTGCATGTATGCTGGCATACTTTTCCAGGCCCTTTGCCAGCAACAGACCTGTGCACGCTAGCCATGTTTGCCTCTCAGGAGGAGGCCATGCTGTTTAGACACAAAACACATTAACGGTACTCATGTAATAATTGAGGGAGGCCCATAGCGGTTTTACCTAAATATTTTCAAGTGATTCCATTAGCTTAATATGTTGAGTTAAGCACAAAATAGAGCTTTGTCCCAAGCTCAGCTGAGCTATGCATCAATACAGTCAAACAATAGTTTAGGTCTGCACACCACCACTGTTGCAAGAAATACAAATGAGCTTCCAGTGCTGCTGTTTCCAGGGTGCTGGGTTCTTTTCTTAGATTCTAGAAAGGAATTGCTATTGTTGCCATACAGATGAGATGGAGGCGAAATTGATTGCCATGTAAAGCATATTCTCCTCAAGATAGAATGTAAGTGGGCATCCTGTTAGAGATGCTGAAAACGTATCACTGTTGATTTAAAAGACATGATAAACACTTTATCAACCATCATGGATGTGCTTATAGTGCATTAAAAATACCCAAATAAACTGCCATTTCATTTGAATATCTTTTCCCTGTAATGAGGCAATCAACAAGCAAAACACATAAACTGCAGAAGGTGCTAGTGAGGGCACCAGGAGAGATCCTCCTACCTGTAGTAAAGCAGCTCCATCTCCAGCTGCTGGATGTGTTGCTGCAGCACAGGCACGTGCCTGGCCTTGGCCTCCAGGTCCTTGACCTTTCCCAGGCCGGTGATGACCGCCTGCCGGGCCTCCTCCACCTTCTTCCTCATCTCCAGCTGCTCCCTCTTCAGCTTCCGGTTGCAGTCCTCCAGCAGAGCGACGGCGTCCCGGGAGCGTGACAGCTCCTGCTCCAGCTTCTGGTTGAAGAGCATGGCCTCCTCAACCTGCGCGTCTCGCGAGTTCCGGATCATGTCCATCTCGCGCAGGAAGCTCTGAAGGCTTTTTGGAGAGGGGTTGGTGCTGCTGGCACTCTTCTGGGCGACCAGCTTCTGGTGGGCGATGAAACAGCCTGACTCGGGCCTGTGTTTGGCGTGGCTCTTCCACAGACCAACCTGCCAACATAGGGATAAATAAAAAAAACAGCACTGCAAGCATACACTGTCAGAATGAAAATCAGCAGCTCATTAACAGATACATATGAAAGAGGATGAGAGGGAATGGTTCAACTGTAGTGAAGACCCTTTGCACAGGCAACATAAAAGTCTGCACACATCCCCCACTCTCTACTACAGTACATAGAACAGATGTACCATAACATGATCAGATGATGAATAATAACACTGTAATTCACATGGCACAAATCTAAAATATTAGTAAATTACAAATCATAACTATAGGAAATGTGACATGAATTCTAATGATGCATTTGCTTGCATTTTGGAATGAATTTACCTGTAGAGCCAGTGATCGAGCATCACTGCTCTGCAGAGCAGCGCGCATATCCTCAACTAACTCTCTCAAACTTGCGTTTTCTTCCTCAAGTTTAGCTATCTTGTCCTCTGCTTCTTCCAGTGCCACAATTTCTTCATAGCATTCCTTAGTACAAGAGCCCTGCTTGCACACTGAGGGGCGGCGGTTCAAAGCGGGCGACGAACCTCTGCTCCCTCTCCCACTGATGCTCGTGGAGAGCGACCTCTCTCTCCGCCGCAAGGGACTCCGGAGACGGATTTGCGTCTCGATGTGTTCACTCTCCTTACCGACCAACAAACGTCCGTTCTCGTACTGGCAGCCAGCTTTAGTACTGAAATATCCACAGAGTTTGGCATGAAACTGTCTAAAAGTCAACTCTTTAGGAAGATTATCCAATAATCCAACGCACTCTTCCAAGTCTGTCTCTTTACTTAGTCCCAAAATCTCACACAACACATTAAAATCCTCGACAGGAATTTTGCCATCCCCCTGACAATCCATATGATGAAAAATCTCTTGTAAATATTGATCTAGCCCTGTAGCCAGGACAATAATTTCATTCTCCACTCCACGATCCAAACCATAGTGGTACGCCAAAGTGCTTACTATCCATTGTGTTCTCCGTGCTGGTCGCCTGTACGGATCATATGCATCTGTTTTTTCCATCATTATCCCAATTTGTGACACATTTACGGCATCTAATTGTATTGAGTAATTGACAGACCAGGACTGCAAAGTCTAAAAGCTGTGCGCTCATGTCCTCTGTGGTCCCATTTAGGTGCTCTACCGCTTGTTCAAATGCTGAATGTATTCTCTCATTTGAAAAGTAGCCTTCTGCTAGGGGGCGTTTCTGAGAGAAGAGTTCTGCCCACACCAGTAAGCGGAGGAGGGGTGAAGAGAAGTTTTAAGAGAAAAGTGCGAGGTTACAAGAATCCAAAATTTGAAAATGTTGGCCACAACGTTGCCTATATCATTGTTTACAATAGGCCACAGGGAAGACGAATAGTACACCCCGTTGGTCTGTGTAGCACAGGCCTAATTGCAATTCCAATACAGATTAAAATGGAGCACAATAGAGCACATTCTACACCGTTTGCATTATAATTAAAGGTATATGTATGGACAAAGAACTTCCATATTTTTTGGTTTAGAAAAGCATTCTGAAGGTAAACTCTGTCAAACTAAATAAGGGAACATATCAGCAATGTCTTTAATTAGTGCAAGTATCCTATCTCTTTGGTGGAACCAAAGGTTGGAACGCACCAGCTCTTCTTTTATTTCTGCTACAATGAAACACCTACTGTTGTCAGGGCAACATGATGCCTTTATGCTACAAAGGTCCTCCACCGAACTCGTTTGGAATGTTGGCATTTTTTTGCCGCATTGCTGACTTTGAGAATTAGCCTAATATAAACAAAACATGTAAGCTTAGCCTACAGAAGCCTTTCGTTGACTTCGTTACTGTACCTTCTTCGAGGCACTAGGTATTGCGGGGGAGGCTTAAAATATAAAATATGCATACACCTGTGAATGTGTGTCCGATGTAAACTTATTTCTGACGCGTGCGAATCGAAGATTCAAATGTGCCGAGACAAGCCCTTCGTGCATAAACGAATACATTTTATTTCGCTTTTAAGCAGATGAGGTGAGTTTAAGAAATTTTAAACATTTTCGAGATCTTAACATTTTCGAGGCTAAACTACAGATACGTGTGTTAACCCACAATTTGAAGTTATTAATTTTGATGTCCAGGAATGAAGTAGGCCTATTATAAAACACAAGCTATTGTTCCAGAGCACGCTATTGAAAATGGAGGTTACTGACGCAGAATCATCACAGAGCTTAGAAAACAACTTCAGCGAACACCCATTGTCACGTGAATGTAAAACCGAAGACACTGAAGGCAGAGAACACGAACCTGTCATTGAAGAACCTGAAATTGAGGATCCAGAATCGGACATAGAACCGCCAGAGTCAATTTCATTAGGCCTATCGACAGAAGATGGATTATGTTGTGAGGTAACTCTCAATGTCAACATTGCACTGGCCATTCCAAATGGTAAGTAGTCTAGGCCTAGCTGTCAATCATGAGAACAGTGGAAATGTGTTTCACTCCATTTCCACACCATTTTGATTAAGTAAATGTAGGCTAAGTACTATGTGCTTATCCTGACAATAGCAGAAGATGATGACTCAGTGACTGCTGTGGAGAAAACAAAGAAGAAATGTAAGAAATCTGTACCAAACACTGTGATTGAAGCCCCCAAAGCACAAAGCTATTACCATATTGAGTACAATCTACTTCCTCACGACCCAGAGCCGACCAAAGTAGACCTTGTCATGTTTGGGTTGGCTGCCAAGCTCTACAAGGGCAATAAATCAAAAGTAAGTACCATCCTTATGCAAATTGCATAATTTCTTTTGGATTAATTAAACCAGTGTGTAAGAAGGAGGCCCACACATTATCTTCCTCACATCACAATGCAAGTTACTACAAGCCGAAGTTAAGGGTTACTATGCATCAAATATTTATAGACACATGATATTGTGTCAGGTCTGTAGGTGTAGAATAACACACCATTGTCTGTCTCTTTTGAATGCTTTACTTGTCACTTACTGTACATCCTTCAATTTAAAACACTTACTGGATTAAGGCACAATTATGCACTTTGGTGTAATCACCTGACACATGTCATTATAGGATTTATGTTTAGGATGGAGACAAAAGCTGAATTATCATTCTATACATTCATTATCATTAAGATAGTCAGTGTAGGGAATCAACATTAAAATGAAAATACTATTGCAGCCTACAGTGGAATGGTTAATGTGTTTGCACACTGAAATGAATATTATATATTTTTTTTCAAAGGCAGTGTTTGTCTTGTTGTAACCTTCAGTAGAGGTTTACCTCCTGTTCTATTAACCAGTGTGTCCAGAGGCACGCTACACTGTTACAGCCTGACAAACTGACTCAAAGGTGTCGTTCCAATCTTATCTGCATCATGCTTCCAAAAGAAGTACAGATTTTGACAGACAATCAAACAGATAGAACATCTGTTAGAAAATTGAGGTCCTACCCACAATTTGTCACATTCCCTTCTTTACTTCTGTGGAACACCTTTAGGTGTTAAAGCCATGGATAGAGGATGACAAAACATGGCTGACCTGGACTCAGTCTGTCAGACTCAATGTCACCAAAGAAATGCTCATCAAACTGGTTCACCATAAGGTCACCTTCCGGGTTTGGGACACCAAAGACCATATGTCATCCACAGCCAAGCACGACAGGCCTAAAGGATTCAGACTGCCGGCAGAAAAAAATGATGAAGGTAGTCCAGACCACTTTGGTATGTGCCCACTGTTACAGCCTTGTTGTTGATATTTAAATTGAAATTACACTCAGTAAAAGAGTTTCTGAAGCAAAGTGTTGATTGGCGATGGCTGTGTAGGACTTTTCATTAATTGTCCATAAAGATGGCACTGCATATGATTACCTTTTGTCTGTGAATCATGGAGCAATTAGCTGATTTTATATATATATATATTATACGTGTGTGTGTGTGTGTGTGTGTACATACAGCACATACATACAGTATATATATTAAAAAAAATATATATATATATATATATATATATATATATATATATATATATATATATATATATATATATAATTGTTCAGTATACAATCTTCCTTCTTATCAGAAGTAGAAGCAATGTTTATGTTTACATGCTGAATAATTCTTCAGCCTCCTTCTATGAAGTAGGCAGTTTCGAGAGAACTGATTCATGATTTTCTGTGTAGAGCGCACTGTGGCAGGTGCTGCTCAAGACTCAGAGGCATTTAGATCTTGTAAATTCCCCCCCATTTACACAAGCATGTCTAGTGTATGTAGCTTAAGGATCTTCATGTATGATGTGGCATTTAGCTTGGGTGCATATACAAAGAAATGTCAGAATTGACTGAGAACCCAACCTTTGTATGTATTGTGTCATGTGTATAATAGCTTACAGTTTTGTTCACATTGCCTTTTTGCGTGTTGTCCACAGGCACAAAGAACATGATCCTTAGGCTGCGAGATAATTTTGGAAAAGAAAGCTTAAAAATGAAACAAGTTGGAGAATCCATGCAATATGAACTGAGGAAGACATCATATGATATGCACTGTGCAACAGGTTGGGATATATTTACTGCTGTTGCAGCAGCGCAACCAGAATTGCACAGTAGCTTTAGTGTCACTAGCATGACTGGCCACCAATTCTCGCAATTCTCTTCTTTCTGTTCACAGCGGAACCCAAGTCGTCTAATGCAGACGTTGCAAATGAGAGAGCCGCCTCCTCCACTGCTGTTACCCAGGAGCCACAGTACACTACAAGGTTGGGTACCATGATGAGGAGCGATACATTTCCCTCTCAAATCTGACCATCTCTGTATGACATCTACAGTACTAAGCCAAAGAATTGTCAGGTTGACTAGAACTGGTTTGGCGGTACTTATTCATTGGATCTCCTAGCTTACTGCAGCTTGAATGATGTGCTTGACATGTATGTTACTTTGGAGAAAAGCAACTGGTGAATGAATGTATGCAAAGCCAGTTTCCTTTTTTTCTCCTCCAGATCTGCAGATCAAGGCAGAGACCAGGAGTCCCCATTAGATTCTAGAGGCACTCAAGACCAACTTAAAGACTCCAAGCAGTTTAGCCAAAGAGCCTTTCCTGTGCAGGGTGAGTACTCAATTTTACATTGGGGATTATTATTGAGGATTTCGTCCCAGTATTTCTGGATATAATGGTGCAGTACGTCATTTGTTGTCAAAATATAAGAACTCTAGACCTTCAGTAATTATGTAAATGTGAGAAGTTTTCCTTCATTTTGTTTTAAGTATTTTGGTGCTTTCATATTTCAGGGAAAAATGTTTCCAAAAATAAAAGAGGCATATGTGTATTATAAAAAAAAAAAAAAAAACAACAGCAAAAAAACATTACTGATGTTATCTTCTTCCTATTATTTCCCCTTTTCCACATACCTAAAAGCCAACAAGAGGTTTAATCTAAGAAGAAACACCATTTTTAAGGCCTCCCTAGCCAATTCTGATTACATCAGGAAGCATGGTGCTGCCACCGCAGAGCTCAGCTTCATTTATCTACTTGCAGGTAAAGAGCCCAACAAGATTAACGAGTTCTCCACTGTGATATCATTACTCATTCTGGCAATACACACTGTCCCAAAAGGATTTTTAAAGATAAAATGTAATGATCTTGTGTCTATGCGACAATTTGTCCTATGCTGGTTATGTTGGTAACCCCTAAGTGTGATAGACACTGCAGAATGCCCACTGAAAGAGATTGCATAGTAGGCTATTTCTGTGTGGATATTCCATACACAATGGACACAATGCAATATATAGCCGTGCATGCAGGGACACAGCTGATGTACCCAAACAGTGATTACATGTGGTCTTTGGTTGAGTCTCTCCCCATTCTTTTATACAACCCAGAGCTGGACATGACTTAATCCCTGCTCAGGAAACCAGGCCATACTGTACATATTTCAAGTTGTGAAGGGGAAGTGTTTATGTAATGTGGTGCAGCCATGTTCTGCTGGGGCCCTGTTTGGCATAAGTGCTCCCCGGTGTTCAGTGGGAGGGTGTGGCTGTGGCAGCTGTAGGGTTCCTTCTACGTTAGTGAGGCCTCTAATTGGCTGATGAACAACACCAGTACAAAACCAGCCAACTGGCTCTCTCGGCTTTTGATGTGTTCCGCTTAATGCGATGGTGGGAAGCCTTGATGAGGGGCTTTGACTTAGGAAAAATCTTTGACTCGTACGTTCAGAAATTCTTGGTTACAACAAATCACACATAAGCTAGAATGTCCCACTATGAAGCCACATATTACAGGGTTAAGGGCTCAGGTTGTTTTTACTCCACATTTTCATGGATTGTGTATGTGGAGGGAACATCACAGATGGAATGCTGGCTTTTCAAGCCACAGCTGGGAAGGAATATTGAGGTAAATGTCTTCATGGAGGTCCTTGACCCTTTAGAAGCAGAAGGAACATTTAGGTCATGGATTCAGTTAGCAGTTTGAGTGTGTTGGCCTACTAATCATAGGTGTGGATCTTCACTTCACTTCTAGAGCTAAAGAAAACAAGTGCTAGCTCTGTTTAAGTACTTAAACATGATAACATGTTGCAAGGATGCAAATACCGCAGCCTAGACAATCTTTAGGTAGGTAATTGATTGCTTGTTTTCATGTCTAAGACAAACTGCCCTATAGGGGGACAGTTGATGTTTGTTCATTATTATGTTTGTCTTGCTCATGCTTAGGAGAGAAGTCTTTGACGGGTTCTCTACTCACCCGCTCCAAAGGGGTGCTGGAGGGCATGTGCAACCTCACGCTGGACAAGCCCCTCATCTCCGGAGAGATGAAGGCCATGCTCAATCCACTGGTCATAACCATCCTCTCAGCCACCAGGCTGCCCTCTACCCCTGTCCCTTTTTATAAACTCGAGGTATACCAAAGCATCTGAACAGCACAGTGTATACTAGACACATTTTAGCTAATAGGACATTTTACAAATTGTTGGATGAAACACAAGCAAACAAACAAACAAAAAAAAAAACAGTCAACTTAAATTAACTTTAAATAATCTATCTTGATCAGTGTAAAGACTGTTACATTGTAGTGTAACAGTCATTACAATTTAACAGTCCTTACACTGATAAATTGATTACATTTTCATGAGTGAATTTCATGCTATTGTTGCACACTAATAATGAAAATAGGTCTGAATTTTTATGATGTCAGCAAGATAGAAATTTTTGGATCATGATGGCCTTTCTCTGGTCTAATTTGACAGGAATACTGTCTCCCTGTGTACTGCCAGTACAAGTTCCACAACACCAAGCGTCACAAAACAAAAGGATACGAGCACAGCAGCCACATTTGCTTCAAGGACGTCAATGTCATCTTCACCGGCCTGATCAGCCAAGGAGAGCTCATCGAGTACCTCCACGGCTCGCCACTGGAGATCGAAGTCCACGACCGTGACAGAAAAGGAGACAGTCCGCCCAAAAGCCCCACCATTTTTGGACGCTCGCCTCAAGACAACCTGCTGAGCAATGTGGCTCTGATCAACAGCAAAGGCATCGCTCACGATCCCTTTAAGCCTGTTAAGCCCCGACACCCCCACGGTGTGGCCAGACTCAGCTTCGCCGAGCTGCTGAACGGCCACCGGTCTTTGAGGTACAGCCTGGCCATCTGCAGCTCGGCCCCACCACAGATCCTGGGCAAGGACCAAGCCCAGTGGGAAAGTAAAATGCTGGAGGTGGCTGGTGCCAGAAACGACCCTCAGACCGACTGCATGCCCATGGGGCACTACTTAGAGTCCAACTCGCAGCTGAATGTGCAGGTGGAGATAGCGTGCCCTATAAACATAGACAACATCACTGCCACCGAAGAGGAGTGTCCCTTCGGCCGCATTGTCCACCTCATGAAGCATGACAACGTTGGAGCATTGTCCAGACTATGCGCTGAAATCTTGAGGGTGAACGCAGCTGCCTTCCAGCTGAAGTCTAAAGCAGAGGAGGCCATGCAAAGAGCCCTGGGCTGTTACAAAGTGACCACACAGGAGATGGAGAGCAGAGAGCTGGACTTCCTCACTGGGTTTCATTTACTGGACAAGAACATGCATCTCTTTGTTATTGAAGGACTGAAGGATGGGGCCATCAGAAGACTCTGGGAGATGTCCTCAACAAAGTAAGATCCCCTTTCTCCTGGTTTTCAGCTACCTGGTAGCATTGCGTTTGACATGGATTTTCCTGTGCTGAAATTCATGGATTTTTTTTTTTTAAGGTCAGATGGGATTGACTGGAGACAGATCACCACCCTTTATAACTCTGCACTGAGCTTCTCCAAGCGTCTTTACGACTGTCTGGACTTGAGCTTCTGTCCCATCTACCTTCACGAGCCCCTGGAGGCCATCATGAGGCGGCCGCTGGTGTACGTCAGAGACATGGTCCCGCACGCCTGCTTCCAGGGCCTTTCACGGTAATAGCATGCCAGCCTATCATGGCAGATGGTCAGGTTTCAAAAGATCTGGACTGAGTTTCAGATTCACAAAGTCAGAGTGGTTGTGTGCACATCCCTATGTTTAGGCCAGGTGCAGGACAAAGTATACTAACAGGTAAAAACAACAGAGAGAAGCTCCAAATATGTAGAGCACTTTGATTGGACAATGAGGCCTGCCCAATGGACTCTGCTAATCACATGTTGTCAGCTGACGTCTTAAAACGCCTATATACCTTTCTGTCAAACAGTTCATCCATTTGCCTAAAGAAGACCCTTTTGTGTTGAAACATTGCTTTTCTTTTAATTAGACTCTGGGAGCTACTTTTTCTTTTGTGTTTACCTTAGAGTTTCAGATTCACTCAGAGCAACAACAACAACAAAAATCACAGTACAGTATTTTTTTTAATGGTCCTCCGGTAAAGAATTGTTACTGTTTATGTGCAAACCTAAAAGAAAATGTCTTGGAAATGTTATAGCGGTGTGTAATTTTGGCACCTGTTCTGTTCCTTTGTTTTGTGTTCTAGCTTAAGCCAGCTGTGCCAAGTATCGTTGATGAAAGATGCGGTGCGCAACAGCCTGTTCCCTACGTGCGAAATGGTGCTCAGCCTCAGCAAGGAGTTTGGCTCTCTGCCCGAGAAAGGGCAGCAGATCCTGGAGCGCATCTGCCAGAGTGCCCAAGGAGCGCCCGAGAGACAGAGAGGGAGAGTGAGGTCCAACCCGCCCATTGAGAACTACAACCAGGAGTATGTGGAATGGAAGGAACTCGTAGCTACCCAGCAACTCTGTGGAGGAACTAAGGACTTTGTTCAAGTACTCATGGGGGAATACATGCATTTGCACACAGTCATTCATTATATTGAATAATGAACCTTGCAAATAGTTTGCTGCTAAATTAATCATAAGTAGTGTTCATTTTAATCACTGTATTTGTACACTTGTGTAAAGAATTACACAGCTGACCTTTAAAGAGCTACTTTTGGAGCAACACAGTTGTCAAAACCTCTTTGCTGAGATGTTCTCTAGCTTTTATTCTGCGTTGCCGTCCTTTGTCATCAGGCCAACATAGATGAGGTGCAGAGAGCCAGCCAGAGGGCCCAGAAGCCAAAGCCTGCAGTGGTGGTGGCAGAGGTGGAGGAGGGAAAGATGGCTCACAATTACAGCATCCAGACCCTGAACTCCTCCGCACAGGCCAAGGAGCTGCTCTGCAAGGAGATGGCGAAGGTAAACAAACCCTCTGAGATATTAACAACAATCACTAAACAGGAAATGTTAAGCCTGGGATGGTTTCCATGAAACATATCAAGTGTTTGACCAAATATGGATCTGAGTGGGAATGAGTTGAAACCTTTCATTGAACCTCCACACCTTTCATTCAAACTACAAATTCAAAGCTTTAAAAAGGATAGTCTAACATGCAAACACAGCACTTCATCAGTGAAGCCTGAATCACGTTTTTGTGAGTCTGTGCTGTACAGCATTGATAATGACAATTGCATTTAACTAAGTAACCGGTAAGTAAATAAACCTGTTTATCTTCATTAAGATAAATCCAATAAGACACTTACACATTATCAGTATTCCTTAACCTATGACAACTCCATTTATGGCAGTGACGACTGCAAACACATGAATGTGACCACATGACCCATTCACAGAGAAGCACGTTTCCTTTCAATCAGGCTCCACGGCAGAGGTTCACGTACAGTCAGGAGTTCCAGTCGGCCACGTTCCAGCCGTGCGATGTGGAGGCCGAGCGCAAGGCTGCGGAGGGCCGGTCACGCGGGGCCTGGCGCACCCCCAACGGCTTCACCTACCCTGGCTTCCAGAGCAGCATTGAGGCCAACGAGCATCCCAAGATGCCAGACGAGGCTCGCATCAACGAACTGAGAAAGGTACACACACACTCAAGCACACACACACTCACTCACTCAGTCACTCAAACACACACACACACACACACACACTCTCTCTCACACACACATTCACACACACACACACACACACTCACTCACTCACACTCACTCCCACACACACACACACACACACACACACACACACACACTCTCACGTACTCACGCACACACACACACTCACTTACTCACACACACACACTTCTATGAATGCTACAGTCTCGAAAAAAACAGGTCCAACACTTTTTAGGGTTGTATGTTATGAGGTGATTGAGACATTGTCCAGCATTTCAGTATTGTGTGTGCTGTAACTGCATTATAAGTGAGAGAGTGTGCATGGAGCGAGAGCTTCTCATTAAACCAAAACACCAACAAAGATTCTAGTAAGCCTAATATCACACACATAAATCCTAAAGTATGGCATAGAAATCATTAGGAGAGAGGTGAATATATCCTTTTCTAAATGTACAGCGGGGAAACTAAGTATTGAACACGTCAACATTTTTCAGTAAGTATACTTCCAATTAGGCTATTTCACCAGACATTAGTATTAACTCAGATAATCCACCCATATAGAAAAATCCAAACATTAAAGTCCATAGGTCGAGTTATGTGCAATAAAGTGGAATGACACAGGAAAAAAGTATTGAACATGCCTGCTGAAATTTCTTAGATACTTGTGGAAAAGCCTTTATTTGCAATGACAGCTTCAAGGCATTTCCTGTATGATGAAACTAATCAGTCACAGTATTCTGGTGTGAGTTTGGCCCATTCTTTTAAACAGATAGTCCTTTAATATTGAAGATTTCAGGGGTCCCTCTTGTGAATCCTGATCTTTAGTTAACTTCCAAAACTGTTCAATTGAATTGAAGTCAGGGCCTTGATTTCCTTTCTCTGAAACCAATTGAGAGATTCCTTTGCTGAATGGTTTGGATCATTGTCCTGCTGGAAGGTCTAGCCATGTCTCATCCTCATCATCCTGGTGGATGTAAAGATTCTCCCAGAACAAAATGACTCCATTCATCATTCCTTCAACTGTATGAAGTCTGCTAGTACCATGAGATGAAAAACAGCCCACACCATGATGCCACCACCTCCAAACCTCACTGTTGGTAGAGTATTTTTAGGGTGATGCACAGTGCCATTTCTCCTCCAAATATGGTGTGTAGTATGACATCCGAAAAGTTAAATTTTTAACCAGAATACATTCTCTCAGTATTTCATAGGGTTGTTCAAATGTTGTGTAGCAAACTTTCAACGAGCTTCGATATGTTTTTCTTCAGCAATAGAATCATGCTGGATGAGCGTGCATAGAGGCCATGGCGGTGGAGTGCATTACCTATGATTTTCTCTGTAACAATTGTACCTGCTGCCTCCAAATCTTTCTGGAGCTTTCTCAGAGTGGTCCTTGGCTCTTGGGCTACTCTTCTGACCATCCTTCTGACTTCCTGGTCAGAAATCATGCAAGGAGATCCTGTGCATGGCCAGTTGATGATGTAGTGATGTTCCTTCCACTTGCAAATAATGGCTCCAATACTGCTTGCTGGATGATTCTGAAGTTTTGAAGTGCATCTGTAACCAGTTCCATTAATATGTTTGGCAACAATAAGGTTGCAAAGATCTTGGGAGAGCTCTTTGCTTTTACCCATCATGAAATGTTTCTTGTGTGACACCTTGCTAACAAAAAACCTTTTTATAGCCCACCAGTATGTACTAACCCAGCTTATATCAATTTGCACAGATAGGAGGATCATTTCTCTAACTACTTATAGATTCCAGTTTGTTCCTTGCCATTCCTTGCGTTTGTGTACTGTTCAATATTTTTTCCCTGTGCCATTCCACTTTTTTACTCATAACACTACTTTTAGACATTAATGTTTGGATTTTTATATATGTGTGGATTACCTAAGTTAATACTAATGTCCGGTGAAAATTTCATGCGAATAGCCTTACTGGAAGTATACTTACTGAAACAAATTTTGACGTGTTCAATACTTATTTTCCCCGCTGTATGTGGCATCTGTGTCTACCGTAACAGTTTTATTATGTACCACTCCAGACGGCACTGCAGACACTAAACTCCCTAACCTCTGCCAGTGCCCTGTTATGTGGACAAAATGCAAACAAGGTTAATGACTGGGAGCCAGCGCTGACTTTGTTTGTGTTTATAGTCACATGTGGCTTGTTTGGGGTGCTGACCAATGGGAATCAAATTAGAATACAGGAAATGGTGCGCAATATTCAGGGGACTTTTTGTTGGACACAAAACAGCCGATTTAGACGGCAAGTGTTCACTCAAAGCCCTGAAGCAGAGGCAGCACCGTGACGCCTGTGTTGATCTCAAACATTCAAAGAATTCGAGAATTACAGCATGCGCCCTCTTTCTCTCAGTGCACACACACACACACACACACACACACACGATCTACCGTGCCCTTCTTGGGTGTCTGGTTTTCCACTGTGAGGGGTCCACAGGAGAAATCCCACATTTATGGGCATTCCAGGGTGCATGTGCAAGAAGATAGAGTTTTACTGATGTTTTCTCTGCCTGCTGGGGTATTTGGTTGCACCTAATGTGACGTGGCTAATGCAGAGTGATCGATGGTTGTAGGGCCATGGAGACCCGTTTCCATGGCTGCTTTTTGGGCAGTCTGACTGAGTTATCACTTACTGTGGCAGAACAACCTGTTAAGTCAACCTGCGTGTAACGTTCAAGGTCGTGACATGCACCTGCCCTTGCAGATCAATGTCAGTGTCTTACAGACATCTAAAAAGGAGCGTGTAGTCCAGCATTTTTGGGTGTATAACTTTTCAGCTCCACAGAGAGGAAAACTGTGTACGACTTCTGATGTAAATCATCCAAAGTCTACAAACAACTAAGTGGATAAATGAATTAATTTGCCTCAGGATGTATAGTATAGGATATGTAGATTGACTAGAAACCATTGGGAGGTAGTAACTAGGGAATTTCATCATTACTAATGTCTTTAACATTAGATCCTGTTTGTCCTTCCTTCTTGCTTAATACTTGTCTGTTGGCCCTCCTGCCTTAGCCTTGGAGGGAGAACATCCTGCATGACAACACCCTTAGGCCCACTCTTTCTCGGGGTGCATGGCCTTGGGAGAGGCGCTCAGAGGATTTTGAGCTCTACATCAAGCCCCCACCTGTCTTCCTGCCAAAACCCCCCGTCACCATTCACCTGGCAGGTAAGCCCTTGGTCAACACACTCGTGCTGCAGCTGATGTTTACCTACCGCCTCTTCAGGCTGGAAGCAAACTGGTGCCAGAGCGTCACTTCACTGCACAGGAAACTCATATCAGACCTCGCTGGGAGTTTCATTGGTGATAGGAATTACCATACATGGTTTAAATTGCCATGTCCTCCAGTTTGTCATACTAGTTATGACAACTTGTTGGACAGAATCATTAAACATTTTAAATGTGTAAGACTACTGTACTGTAGCTCTGACTATCTGTTAGACAGAATCATTAATAGTGGTCTATATCAAATGCTGACCGGAATCCTGTGCAGATGTATTAAACTGACGTAATCCTCCATCACAGGGGACCTTCTGAAAGAAGAGCAACTTGAAGCAGCCCGTGCTCAGTACAAGAGGTGGCTATGGAAGATCCTGCCAGACAAATGCAACACTGACAGCCACAGAGTCCCGCAGTTTAAGTTTCACCTGGAGAAAGATGGCCTGGATAAGCACATCCTCAATAACCAGCCAAAGTACGCTCTTGCCAATACCAGGACGTTACGGAAGGTGGGTTCACAAACTGAGGAGTAAGGAACTCAATAGACTTCATGAAGGTAGTGCTCCAAAGATAATGTCATATCTTAATGCTGTCTGAAAGACGTTTTGTTATACTATTTATGTGGCCCATGAGTATTTGAGCACATTATTTTTCCAGTTCAACTGCATAAAAGTTGTATAATGTGTTTCAAGGCTGTTCTTTATGAGGTGACTGAGACATTGTCCAGCCTTTGGATATTGTGTTTAATGCAGCTGAAGTGTGCATGGAGCTGGGAAGAGCACATAAACCCAAAATCTATAGTGACACATTTAATTATATCTTTTTGGACAAAAGACACTTGGAAGAAAGATATAAGAAGCTTGGTCGTTAGAGAAAAGTGTTTATATCCTATGCAACAATACTGAATGGTGATACACAACACTGTTAAATTCAAAACAGAATTGTGGGTGTCATAAAAATCATAAACGGAAATCAAGATGTCTGGTTTACGGTGACATTGAGTGTGTGTGTGTGTGCGTGTGTGTGTGTACAGACTGCTCCAGCAGTTACTGCCCCAGAGGTAGCCAGCAAAGAGAGGCAGAGAAGAGTAGCATGCGTTCCTGATGGTCTAGAGTCTGATGGGGAGCAGAACCAAAGCCGGGATCCCTCTGCTCCGTACAACAAGAACAACCCTTTCAGGTGAGCCTGCACTGCATGGACAACTAACACATCTTTATATACTGTGCTGTACTGATACCATATTACTGCAGAAGGGGCAAAATAAGAGTGCTATTTGAAAATTCAGTCCTACTGAATGAGTGGAGCGAGATCACAAAACAGCATCTAAACCCACTCAGACCACGCTGACTGTGCAAGGGATCGCATAAGAAAATGGTGTGCGCTTTGGGTTTATCTTCTTTCTTCTTCTTTTTTTGCCCTCGGAGCAGGGGCTACTGGAGACCACATTCGTTCCAGTACAAGAGAGAAGTGCAGCCACTGACCGAGGAGGAGCTGGAGGTGTATCGCTTCCGGAGGCGCAGTGAGGCCGCCGCGCCGCCGCGACCCACGGCACGCCGAGTACGGCCGGCCGGGAACGTCTACGAGACGCGCACCCACAGAGCAGTAGTCCTCCATCTGCATTAACAATAAATACCAAAGGGCTTCAGTCGCCCACAGGCTCAACACTGGCTTCCTTTCCACAGCACGATGATAGGGTGGCACTTCGGTGGGTTAGACACGAGGCATTTCAGTTAGACAACTTCAAATTTAAAAAAATATATAATTTCTATAGTAGCAAAAGCCCTCGCAGACTTTTGACACAAACAAGTTTTATGATATAGTAGTGGTAGTAGTAAAAGCTTATTAAAAACATTCCAAAATAACAGATAACAGTTCTTTTAATAAAGCAGCTATTTTGTATTTTATATAGTATGTACACACAGTTAAATTAACATCGGAACTAGGCATGATTTCAGAAAATATTTCAAAAACTGGTCTGACAGGCCAAGAGAATGGATGGATCGAGAGGACGAGACCAGGAATGAGTCCAATTAATGCAGATCAAGCCATGGCTTCTCAGTAGGCCGTTTCAGTAAGTTCTTTCCAGCGGGTGAGAGCAGATATATGCCCTCTTCTCTAGGACCTGCTGGGCAATCTTCTTGATGTTTGCGTCGTTGTTCTCTGGTGAATCTAGAACAGATTGAATTTTTTCATTATACGACAAACGGAATTCATTCGTTGACTCAATCTAAAGTGGGTCCTACATGCTTGAATGAGTCCGACCCAAAGGCATTGGAAGGCAGAAAAGTTTATGAAATTGTAGTGATTAAAACAAGGCTAAGTGGAAAAATGTGGACTTTGCGCGCAACAGTACCGGGCTGCGAATCTGTTTAGAAGGTCAAGCCGGGAAACCAGGATACATGTGTAAGTATTTTGTCTGAAGACGCTATAAAAATGCACTGGGCTGGTCCCAATTACCCTTTTTGTGTTGCACTTACTTTTTTGCAGCTGAGTCATCAAGAAGTTGTTTTTGAAATAGGCATCACCGCAGAATGTGTTTGCAAGGAGCACCTTCAGGGAAATGAAGCAAAAATAAATAAGAAAATAATCAATTAATTTATTTATTTGGAATGAACAAGGTGAATCTGACCTCAGGGACATGGGGGGCAGGGAGAAATTAGGGCAAAACTGAGACTGATCCATTTTGAGTAGCCAAACTCCCACAGAGAGGTGCACAGGGGTTAGAAGCCCTCAATGCCATGAGAAGAAGCTCTATGTTCTGCCCTGCATCCGTATACTGCTAGTCTGTGTGTGTGTGTGTGTGTGTGTGTAAAAATACCAACGCCTGCAACTGATTTAAATATGTGAAGAAATCATTTGCAGTGTGAGGCACAGAGTTGTTCTCCACTGCAGAACAGAGAGCGCTCTCTCTGATCTCATGGACATAACCCAGTTTCAGTTCAGTCTTTGAACTGGTCTGTAAAATCGGTGAGGATTCTCCAACCCCTTAATCAAACCCAAGGGGGCCATAAATACTGCTGAAGACAAGAGATTCGGAAATGTAAAAGTGTATGAGCATACCTAATGGATAACTTGTCCTTATGCGATTACCTTACAGACTAACGTTTGCAGTAGCTATTTTCAATAAAACAGATGGATAGAGGTAATGTATACACATGTGGGTCTCTGTAATCTTAGTCTGGCTGTGGAGTTGGCTGAATTTATGGCCGTGTTTGGATGATTGTGATGTGGAGACAAGAGCAGAACACCCACAGTGGAATGGGGAGCGGGATCATAACAACATGCTGTGGTACAGAGCGCGACAGATGAAGGAATTAGAACTTATAATGCCAATATTCTCTCACGTTTCTGGAGTATTTCAACTGCCTTGGCTGTACATCTGGAAGCTTAACACATACTTATCAAAACTGTGTTGTGAAAAATTAGTACCTTTTTTCTTCAAACACTTTTTGGGTAATTTTGTGATTTGTGAAACACATTTGTGATTGTGGCTTCAGTATCCTATGGATAATACCACCCTTGCTGAGGTCAAGCTCTAGTCCCCCCCCCCACCCATTTTGGCATGACTGACTGAGTGGGGCAGGTGTGTTAGGACGAAGCAGCTACCTCGTGATCGTGGTTCTTGAGACCGATGTTGATGGAGCGGGTGGCTCTGGACAGCACGGCGGTCATGGCGTACAGGTTAATGAGCACGTCGGCCACACGCTTCAGGATCAGCTGCTCGTCCACGATCGTCTGGGAGAGGAGAGAGGAGAAAAGCCAAGATTATGGCGAGGTGAACAGAGCAGAAGGGAAACGACTAGAGAGATGACTATGACATTTGACGACGGAGAGATTGGTGGATATCAAAGATTCTAGAATCTTTGGTGGAGATGGAGTGACTAAGTGAGTTATGGAGGGGGGTGTTGTAGTGTATAGACGAGATGTACACGAACATGCAACACTCGGGAAACAACTAACGTCACATGTCGTCTTGTGTTTGGAGAGAGGGTCAGAGAGGTGGACAGTCCTGGAGTGAGAGAGCAGCGTGAGCGGTCAAGACCAAAGTCCTCTCCACGACCATGTCCGAAACAACGCAAGCTACAGCACACCTTCAGTTCCTTCCCCCCCCTTTTCCAGGGCAGAGGAGAGCTCTGCGGCTGCAAGATTTACACACTTCTAAACTTTCCCTTTTGCGTGAAGCCGGCATGAAATGTGGGTCGGTCGTCGTTCCGCTGAAAAAAAAGAGCCGGCATCGGAGAGATCTGAAGCAGCCTTCCCCGAGAGCATATTGTAGCCTGATTATAATAGCATGGGGCTCAGCGGATCTGTGCTGAACGAGAGTGGGGTCTGTGGCCAGCTGTCCCACACATGAGCATTACCTCAGTCTGACAGGAAAACGGGGGTGCGGGGCAAGAGTGGACTTGGTGGGGGGTTGGGGGGGGCGTTCAGTTCCTCTCGTGCTGAACACACAGCTCACACTAATTACCCCAGGCCTGTTCCCGTGGCAACTAACATACTAACATCACGTTAAGGGACCCTGAACGAATATGATGTATATCTGTTTTTTTTTGTTGTTTTTTTTAAACGGTATTTAAAAAATGTGCGTAGGAAGTGAGTGAGTCATACAATTGAGCTCAGTCTCTCGCCCACATTTTCTCTCCCTCTATCCCTCCCCAGTGCTCTCTTTCTCTCCCTCCCCAGTGCTCTCTTTCTCTCGCTCTTTCTCTCCCTCTATCCCTCCCCAGTGCTCTGTTTCTCTCCCTTTCTCCCTCCCCAATGTGCTCTTTCTCTCCCTCTATCCCTCCCTAGTGCTGTTTGTCTCGCTCTCTCCCTCCCCAGTGCTCTGTTTCTCTCGCTCTTTCTCTCCCTCTATCTCTCCCAAGTGCTCTCTTGCTCTCACTCTGTCCCTCCCCAGTGCTCTCTCTGATGAAGATAGAGGGAAACAGGCTTCTACAAGGCATGATTTCACATGATTTCACTGACTCAGCGTGTGGAAAAATAAGGTCTGTCCGCAAATAATCACAGTGTGGAACTATATGATTTATTTTCACTTGTACAAAGATTGATGAGGAGGATGGGGGCTCTACCTTTCCAAATCTGTACAACAGGCCCTCCACAGTGCTGCCAAAGAACACCACATTCTCTTCAAACTTCTTTGCACTGTCCTGTAATGAACACAGACATACAATCAGAAAAGAAATGTCTTATTTCGTGGTTGGCTTCCAAGATCCTGTATCCAAGGGGCCCGTATTTAAATGATGGGCAAAGTCACTCAAAGTGTCTCGTGCATGAGCTAAACCTATAGTGTTGGGTGTGGGATCATTAAGCTGATCTAGCAGTGTTTGTTCTTAGGATATTTCACATGGATGGTATTAAATTAGCCAGTGCATTTTGCCTCATTATTAAACTAGCTTTAGCTAAACTTTGCACTTTGCCTATCATTTAAATTAGGGCAAGTGCATTGCCTATGTGTGTAGACGAAAATAGTGTTAAATCCGGCGAGTTTACACATTGATCTCCGTTTCTTGAGGTCACAGAGTACTGTCGATTTTACCTAGCTTGAGTTGCTACAGCCAGAAAACCAAGCAGCTACAGCGCTACACTTTGGGGACATCTATGTTATGTCATTCTGAGACATGACTTGGTGCCAGGGTCCCAAAAGAGTTGTTGTGCAATCGCCATGGTAACTTGGACAGTGAGTGTAAAAAAAACAACAACAAAACACAGCCCCTCCCTCCGTCCATGGCTGATGCAAATCAAGGAATGCAGCCTAGTGCCAAATTCCTTGCTATGATCGGACCCTCTGTAAGAGTTGTAGAGAGTACTTTTGTGGTCACTCACCGCCAGGCTGGGATGGACCACGCCGTCGTTCCCCGTCAGGCCCAGATCCTGAGGTCTGCCTATGGTCTGCCTCAGCTTACTCCCCAGGATGTCAAAGACAACTCCCACGTTACCTTTCTTCATCTCCCTAGCAGAGAGAGAGAAAGAGCAAGAACCAAGCAAAGGCGGTAACATCAAACATTAACAAAGCCTATGACAATTGACACTACATAACCAACTGAATCATATTAATGGGCACACACATGACCAGATGTAAATTATTTTTAGTTCAACTGGCTGTGTAGCAACTTACTTGATTTTGTTCGTCAGTATTTTGCCAGCATTCTGCATGCCTGTGAGCGCAATGTACATCCTCAGGATCTCATTGGTGCCCTGGAAATAAGGAATGGCACCATCAGCATACTAACTCTTTACCCTAAGCTTCACCTTGAGGCCTGTCTTATTCATTAACTACCATCCCTTCTTCATCTCCTTGGGCTCTCTGTGTGACTGACAGTGCTCCCCCTGGTGGCTATAACTGGGACACACCTCAGGACAGTTGCCAAGTCCTTTTCCTGTCTCCTGATTGGAGCCAGGTGTTCTGCTCTGCTTTCATTCTGCAGAGTATGGCATGATGAGAGGAGGAGGGGGATAAGGGAGGGTTGTCTCACATCACGTTACAAAGTTAAAGCAGCTCCGTTGGCCGCTGGCCAACTCCTATACAGGAAAGCTATAAGGAGGTCTCAGCACTAATTCAAGAACATGTAGCAATAAAGCTAAAGATGTAAAAAGAAGGTTCTGGATCTAACAGTGTTCTCACACTAGAACAATACACCCCGGGATATGAATAATCGAACAGTACATGTACTGGGAACCTGAACACATATCCTTTATACATGTTTTTAAGCAAGTGATTCAGATTAATTTCTATTTTCTCTATGGGACATTATGCATTTACAGGTCACATGCCTTTGGGGAATTTGCGTACCTATGGGGACAGATCTTTCAGAGTTTCTCTATGAGAAAAGACAGATATTTTCCCCCTTAAATCTAGCAATAGGGCAAAACTATGTTTTTTTTTTGCTTATTTGTCAGGTATAGTGGAGGGAGACAGAAGGAAGGGAGCAAGCCGAAACTAGCAACTACTACTAAGATACAAGTCTAAAAAACACAACCCACACACAAAACGGAACTTAATTGTTTCAAAATCCAGTCGTAAATATCAAACATGTTTGATACCTTCGACTCGTGATCGGGCACTCTTGGACCACTTAAAACACCTCACACTGCAGGATTATCTGGGCTGTTAATCGGTTCCGATGACGCTGGAGGATACAACGTCCACCGACTGGCCCTATTATCCTGTGGTGTGAGTTCGGCATAGGATTCCACAGTGGAGTAAGGCTCAGGCTTCTTAATTACCTCAAAGATGAGCAGGATGCGGCAGTCCCTGAGGTAGCGCTCGTACGGGTAGTTCTTGGTGTAGCCCAGGCCTCCCAGGACCTGCAGCGCCTCACTACAACATATCCAGCCGCCCTCAGAGCTGAACACCTGCAGTGAGATCACACAACAGGACTCAGTTACTCAGTCACACACACACACACACGCACACACACACACAGCAAATAGTTCATACAGAAGTCACACTTGCGTATACACACACACTTGCAGCAAGTAGTTCATACAGAAGTCACACTAGCGCACGCGCACACACACACACACACACACACACACACTAAACAGACCAGCTGCATTGCAGAGCTATGTGGTCACACAAATTCTATGAATGGCACGCTAGAAGCAAGTTCATGTTTACACAGTCTCTCAGACAAACAAATCCATGACAGACATGTGAATTCCTTAAATGCTTTATCCTCAGACCAAAGAACAGTCTTGAGCCAAGTTGAATAGTATCTATCAGATCTCTGAAGTCATTCATCCCGGACTTGATTTCAGACATCAGATGATGCTATTGAGGAAGCGCTCGCTGACACGTTCATATAACAACACCTTTACAGAAAATAAAAACTTGAGGTCAAAGAGTTTACTGTAACTGATGTCAGGTGCGCAGCCATCTCACCTTCACCATGGCTGCCTCCAGAGAACAGTCCGGAAGCCCTGGCCTATCCATCATGCCAGCTGTGAGGTAGGCCATACTCTCCATCACAAAGGCATTCATAGCCATGACGGCAAACTTTTCCTACATACGCACACACACACACACAAAGATATTTTACTTTTAACAGAAAATGGGCAGTCATATTCCCAACCACGCATTGTTGCATGCTTTAATAGGAATGCAATTAATGATGGGGGACACTGATGACTCAGAAGAGACCGATTCTGATTACTGTCTGTCCGGGGGATAGAAAATACCTGAATCATTCCAAAATCACTCAATTTCCTGTTAAACTGCTTTCTGGTGGCTGCATACTCTGCGGTCAACTCTGAATAAAACAAAACAAGTGACAGACAGCAACAATTTAGTTCAGACCCCCTTTATTAACTATTGTCAAATAATAATCATATTTCATGAACATAGGTGTAAGAGGACAAGGACATAGGAGTCCTATCTTTAAAAAGTTTTGATTTTTTGATTCTCGGGGTAATTTATGCACTGCAGGTGTAGCCCAGACAACAATGGGTTAAGTTGTAGAGGCAGCTTAACCAATCAGCATGCAGCTCCCCGGTGACGTTGACAACAATAAACAAAACTAGATGTACCGCATAGCGGTACAAAATATGACCGCCGCTCGGTCCTGTACATCCGATCCGCGAAAATAAATCACACTTCAATTTGTCTCCATATTTTACTCCATCCTCCACTCTTGAAACTTTTGTGTATGCTTGTTTGGCATGCCTGAGTGTGTGTGTGCAGCTGCACAGAAAGTAGCCTACTGGTGCTGAAAAGGTGAATAGATTGTAGAATAGCCAAAGAAGATGTAGCATTGTTATAAAACCTTTAAAATCTCTAAACAATCACAAGTAGGGCAGTTCATCACAGTTCATCCATTGCAACTGGATTGATGAAAGGTCACTTACACCTGTAGGCTACATTGTATTTGGGAAAAGCAAAAGGTATCAGCATAATGTTATTTATTTATTTATTTTTTATGTATTTATAAACAAAAACATCTCTGTCAGTTCCATGCCGTTTTCAACAGCTATCAAAACAAAGGTCATTTTTTGGATGGATGGATTTTTTGTGAATGTTTCTTCTTCTACATAAGATTTTAGTCATCTTTAGTTCATGTAATACTTTATTGTCAATGCACAAATTAAGTAACAGTAGTCTGAAACGTTATTGTTAATGCACAAATTAAGTAACAGTAGCCTAGTCTGAAGCGAAAACGCTGTTTTACATCTAACCAGTGGTGCAAATAACTGACATGTCCAAATGGGCCTTGATGAAATGCGTCGCTAGACTGTTCATACACATTTTAACGGGCCAAAGTTGAAAGCTTTTTGTCCGTTATTGTTCGTTGCAAATATAGGCTGATTCATGTTCCCTTGCATTGTTTAACTGAGGTCCATGGCTAGTCTGGCTTTCATCAGACCAAGCTCAATCTTTTAAGAAATCAAAAATAAATAGCGGGCAGATCAGGCTGGGTTCACCCAGCCTAGTCCATAGGCACCCGATATTGTTTAATTTTCGATTGAGATATACACGCTCTGGCTATTCTAAATGCAAAAATGCATCAGGGAGTTATGACAAAAGCGGTAACTAACAAACTAGATCCTAATAGAAAGCTGTTAGCTTCCCTAAGCTACAGGTAGGATTATAAGGTAGGCCTATTTACAACATAAATTGTCAATAGGCTATGCTGGCGACACAAATAAAATCTCCTTTGGCTTACGCCTTACAGTATCAAGCGGACTTAAACTGTCATATCGTGGCGAAAAGTTGTAATAACGTTCACGCAGCTCCATGAGTCAAGGAAAGCGCGAATGAAGTAGCCACTTCTAAAATAATTTCACAGACTACAACTACCAAGCTGTAATCAAAGCACATCGATTCCCCTCTCACACCCTGCACGCACTTAAAACAAAATAAACAGGCGTCTCAGTCTCACGCATGTATAGGCAAAACTGTATCAGACCGGTGTAGTGTAGCGTTGGTAAATCTTCCATTGCACAGAATGATTTGTGTAGCACGTGCAATAAATGACAGTCGAAAGATACAAACAGTGCTGCTATACATTTGCTTGGTATAACCGCATTTATAGTTTTCTACAAATGCAATCAATCAAATGCCTCCATCACTCAACCAACGCTTAACGGTAACATTACCTAGGTCCTTATTGATATTACAAGATTAAGCATTACCTGCAGTAAAACCAAGCATGTCCGATAAACATCCTCAGATTTATTTCGGCTTCAAGAAGAAATGGGAATTACACTTCATGTGAACATCGTCCAATCCTTATTAGATGTTCGCTGCGGTAAATTACAGTCCTTGTAGGAAGCGTCCATTGTTTTTTCCAACCCACTTTTAACTTCCAACAAAATTACGTCTCACTGCAACGATGCGCCATCTAGTGGACAAACGACTACTTCTCGCCAATACTGAAAATGCAGCCATGATGATGATGATGAATATTTATTTTGGCTTTCTTTTAATCCTACTGAATTTGTAATTATGTATCGGCCGTTCTAATACCGATAGTATGTGGGTGCCTGTGTGTGTACATGTGTATATGTGTGCACCGCCATTTACAGGCCAATGAGTGTACAGTCACTAAATGTACACATAACCTAATTTTTTAGACCCCCCCATGGATGAAATTCTATGAAACTTGGCATACCCCCAGAGAATGCCAGGTCAATCATACACATAAAATTTGGTGCAGTTCTGAACATCTTAACTGAAGATAGGGGTGATTAAAGCAGAATAATATTGCATTTTCATTTTTACGGGGTGGGGGTGCAAATCACAAATGAGTGATTATGAGCCAGGTTGATGTGGGCCCTTGAGACCAACATACCATAAAAGATTCTTCATCCTCAGTGCCACGGTTCAGGTAGTTATTTAGGAAAAACTGTTTTTTTTTTGCGGTTCAGGGGGCCCAGCACGGGGGGTGGGGGTGGTGGTGGTCCCCGGGGACGAAATGAAATTTTTCCGTAAAAGTCTAGTGGGGCTACATACCCACCAAATTTCATGTACCCCGGTGGTTCGGTGTCCCGGGTATCAATGACCAAAATTCAGGGAGTAGATGCCGGAAAAAATTCTTGAATTGTGTGCATGTGTGCGTGTACAAATTTGTGTTTATGTGTGTGGGTGTGTGTGTGTGTGTGTATGTGCGTGCTTGTGTGTTTGCCTGCGTATGTGTGTTTGTGCATGTGCATGCATGCGTACATATGTCTACTGTGTGAGTATGTGTCATGCAATGTATGATTACTGTAAATGTATGTGTGTGCGTGTGTATCTGTTTATGCACATGTGTGCACATGGAATGGGTTAACATGACCCCTGGAGGCAAACATACTGGAAAAATTGGTCATCCTAGGCCCTACAGTTCTTAAGATATTCACAGAGAACTGTGTCTGCCCTACCCTCCTTTCGGGGGTCCAGTCCAGCGGGGAGGGCTACAGATCAAAACAAAGAATGGCGGTTCCATGCTATCCATGTGGGGTACATGCCCACCAAGTTTTGTGTACCCCGGTCTTTCAGTGTCCGGAATCCTTGTTGGTATGCGTCACTAAATGTACACATAAATTATTTTATTGTAAGGCCCCCCATGAACGAAAGTACACAAAACTTGGCATGCATTCGGAGGGTGTCATAATGATCCTACACTTTTAATTTCGTGCAGTTTTGACCTTGTCAGCCAGAGATATTGTGATGAAAACACCTAATTTTTTGCTTTTTTAATTTTTAACTAGGTGGCTATACATGAAATAAGTGGTAATGGGATGGGTTGACATGCCCCTTAAGACCAACATACATAAAAAAGGTGGACCTCCTAGGCCCTCACGGTTCTCGAGATATTCACAGAAAACTGTCTCCGGCCACCTACAGGCCAGTTGGTGTATAGTAACATAAATTAATTTATTGTGTGGCCCCCATGAACGGAATTCCACCAAACTTGGCGTGCATACAGAGGGTGTCATAATGATCCTACACTTCCAATTTCGTGCAGTTTTGACTATGTTAGGTCACAGATACCTTCAATTACAACACCTCATTTTTACTTTTTGTGTTTAACTAGGTGGCTATACATGAAATGAGTGGTTATGGAAAGGGTTGACATGGCCCCTTGAGATCAACATACAAAAAAAAAATGGTCCTCCTAAACCCTACGTTTTTGAGATATTCACAGAAAACTGAGTCTGCCCTACCCTCCTTTCGGGGGTCCAGTCCAGCGGGGGGGCTACAGATCAAAACGAAAAACGATGGTTCCATGCTATTCTTGTGGGGTTACATGCCCACCAAGTTTTAGTGTACCCGGTCTTTCAGTGTCCGGGACTCATTGACGGAAATTTGGGCATCGCGAAAAAAAAAAAATCTGACTAAACCTATATGACCGCCGCTTCGCTGCGCGGCGGTCATAATTATCAGACTACACTGAACTATCAGACTACACTGAAGACCGCTAATTGCTTTAACAACTGATAACTGATTGGAAATATAGAAGAACAACAGAATAGTCAACAGAATAGAATGAACTTTCAACTGTAACACCACAAACAAAGACGAACTAATAATACTTGAATACAGAAAAGAAACCGAGGAACAATCGTAAGGCCGTTGATGACAAGAACAATTCGGTCAGGTTTTTTAGTGTGGATGGAAATATTTTTTTGGATATGATGGCGAGCCAAACCCAACCTCTGAACCCCCATTGCCTCCCTGGCAGTAGGACCACCCATGACTTTGACTGACATTGACTTTCCCTTTTATCTCCCCACACCAGACAGATTCTTGAATGTACAATGATATATATGTAATGCATCAATTTTCATGATAATTTGGAAAACAAAGAACGGAACAGATTGATTGATACAGTGGATACTGATAACTTGCAGTTGATACATTATATTACAGTGATATATCCGATTTTTCTTTTTCGCATGTCCAAATTTCCGTCAATGATTCCCGGGACACTGAAAGACCGGGGTAGACAAAACTTGGTGGGCATGTAACCCCATATGGATAGCATGGAACCATCGTTTTTCGTTTTGATCTGTAGCCCCCACGCTGGACTGCACCCCCCGAAAGGAGGGTAGGGCAGACACAGTTTTCTGTGAATATCTCGAGAACCGTAAGGTTTAGGAGGACCACCTTTTTTTTGTATGTTGATCTCAAGGGGCCATGTCAACCCATTCCATAACCACTAATTTCATGTATAGCGCCACCTAGTTAAACACAAAAAAGTAAAAATGAGGTGTTGTAATTGTAGGTATCTGTGACCTAACATAGTCAAAACTGCACGAAATTGGAAGTGTAGGATCATTTTGACACCTTCTGAATGCACGCCAAGTTTAGGTGGAATTTTGTTCATGGGGGCCACACAATAAATGAATTTCTGTTATATTACACCAACTGGCCTGTAGGGGGCCGGGCACAGTTTTCTGTGAATATCTCGAGAACCGTAGGGCCTAGGAGGTCCACCTTTTTTTTGTATGTTGGTCTTAAGGGGGCATGTCAACCCATCCCATTACCACTTATTTCATGTATAGTGCCACCTAGTTAAAAATTAAAAAGCAAAAAATTAGGTGTTTTCATCTCAATATCTCTGGCTGACAAGGTCAAAACTGCACGAAATTAAAAGTGTAGGATCATTATGACACCCTCTGAATGCATGCCAAGTTTTGTGTACTTTCGTTCATGGGGGGCCTTACAATAAAATAATTTATGTGTACATTTAGTGACGTACACCAACAAGGATTTGACACCTTCTGAATGCACGCCAAGTTTCGTGGAATTTTGTTCATGGGGGGCCACACAATAAATGAATTTCTGTTATATTACACCAACTGGCCTGTAGGGGGCCGGGCACAGTTTTCTGTGAATATCTCGAGAACCGTAGGGCCTAGGAGGTCCACCTTTTTTTTGTATGTTGGTCTTAAGGGGGCATGTCAACCCATCCCATTACCACTTATTTCATGTATAGTGCCACCTAGTTAAAAATTAAAAAGCAAAAAATTAGGTGTTTTCATCTCAATATCTCTGGCTGACAAGGTCAAAACTGCACGAAATTAAAAGTGTAGGATCATTATGACACCCTCTGAATGCATGCCAAGTTTTGTGTACTTTCGTTCATGGGGGGCCTTACAATAAAATAATTTATGTGTACATTTAGTGACGTACACCAACAAGGATTCCCGGGACACTGAAAGACCGGGTACACAAAACTTGGTGAGCATGTACCCCCACATGGATAGCATGGAACCGTCATTTTTCGTTTTCATCTGCAGCCCCCGCTGGACTGGACCCCGAAAGGAGGGTAGGGCAGACACAGTTCTCTGTGAATCTTTTATGGTATGTTGGTCTCAAGGGCCCACATCAACCTGGCTCATAATCACTCATTTGTGATTTGCCCCGGTAAAAAAATGAAAATCAGTAGGATTAAAAGAAAGCCAAAATAAATATTCATCATCATCATCATCATCATGGCTGCATTTTCATTATTGGCAGAAGTAGTCGTTTGTCCACTAGATGGCGCATCGTTGCAGTGAGGCGTAATTTTGTTGGAAGTTAAAAGTGGGTTGGAAAAACAATGGGCGCTTCATACAAGGACTGTAATTTACACGCAGCGAACATCTAATAAGGATAGGGCGATGTTCACATGAAGTGTAATTCCCATTTCTTCTTGAAGCGAAATAATGCTTTTTTTTTACTGCAGGTACGTTAATCTTGTAATATCAATAAGGACCTAGGTAATGTTACCGTTAAGCGTTGGTTGAGTGATGGAGGCATTTGATTTATTGCATTTGTAGAAAACTATAAATGCGGTTATACCTAAAGCAAATGTATAGCAGCACTGTTTGTATCTTTCGACTGTCATTTATTGCACGCGTGCTACAAAATCATTCTGTGCAATGGAAGATTTACCAACGTTACACCGGTCTGATACAGTTTTTATACATACGCGTGAGAATGAGGCGCCTGTTTATTTTGTTTTAAGTCGTGCAGGGTGTGAGAGGGGAATCGATGTGCTTTGATTACAGCTTGGTAGTTGTAGTCTGTGAAATTAAAAAAAGCGATGTGTGTGTGAAGTATCAAACAATGACACCTTCATTTCATTATGGCTGCTTTAGCAAAACACCTTAAGCTACTGTGTAGTGGGTCCCATTTAGAAGTGGCTACTTTCATTCGCTTTTCCTTGACTCATGGAGCTGCGTGAATGTTATTACAACTTTTCGGCCACGATATGACAGTTTAAGTCCGCTTGATACTGTAAAAGTAAGCCATTGGTTTTCAAAGGAGATTTTATTTGTGTAAGCCAGCATAGCCTATTGACAATTTATGTTGTCAATAGGCCTACCTTATAATCCTACCTGTAGCTTAGGGAAGCTAACAACTTTCTATTAGGATCTAGTTTGTTAGTTACCGTTTTGTCATAACTCCCTGATGCATTTTGCATTTAGAATAGCCAGAGCGTGTATATCTCAATCGGGAAAATTAAACAATATCGGGTGCCTATGGACTAGGCTGGGTGAACCCAGCCTGATCTGCCCGCTATTTATTTTTTGATTTCTTAAAAGATTGAGCTTGGTCTGATGAAAGCCAGACTAGCCATGGACCTCAGTTAAACAATGCAAGGGAACATGAATCAGCCTATATTTGCACTAACAATAACGGACAAAAGCTCTTCAACTTTGGCCCGTTAAAATGTGTATGAACAGTCTAGCGGCGCATTTCATCAAGGCCCATTTGGACATGTCAGTTATTTGCACCACTGGTTAGATGTAAAACAGCATTTCGTTTCAGACTAGGCTACTGTTACTTAATTTGTGCATTAACAATAACGTTTCAGACTACTGTTACTTAATTTGTGCATTGACAATAAAAGTATTACATGAACTAAAGATGACTAAAATCTTATGTAGAAGAAGAAACATTCACAAAAAAATCCATCCATCCAAAATGACCTTTGTTTTTGATAGCTGTTGAAAACGGCATGGAACTGACAGAGATATTTTTGTTTATAAATACATAAAAATAAATAAATAAATAACATTATGCTGATACCTTTTGCTTTTCCCAAATACAATGTAGCCTACAGGTGTAAGTGACCTTTCATCAATCCAGTTGCAATGAATGAACTGTGATGAACTGCCCTACTTGTGATTGTTTAGAGATTTTAAAGGTTTTATAACAATGCTACATCTTCTTTGGCTATTCTACAATCTATTCACCTTTTCAGCACCAGTAGGCTACTTTCTGTGCAGCCCTTTTACACACACTCAGGCATGCCAAACAAGCATACACAAAAGTTTCAAGAGTGGGGATGGAGTAAAATATGGAGACAAATTGAAGTGTGATTTATTTTCGCGGAACGGATGTACAGGACTGAGCGGCGGTCATATTTTGTACCGCTATGCGGTACATCTAGTTTTTTATGTAACAAACTTACAGTAGCTTAGAGGGTGCACCCAACTTAGGATAAACAGGATAGACCTGTTTTACTACGGTAAGATTTATGAATTGATATTTGTATATTACTATTTAATGCTTTTGCAAATTTTGTGATTTATTTATTTTGTTATTTATATCTGTTATTAATATTTGTATTATTTGCACTGCCTATTTAGTACAATTCACCTTTTATATTTAAATACAATACAGAAACGTACTACTACACCATCCACGTGTTCTGAATCATTGCATTGCAATAAAGCTAATTTAGATAATTAAACAATATTTTCTGAGCCGAGTGTTACACATGACACCCAAATTGTATAACAATTCCTTCTAAAACATAGACATGTATACTAGAGTTTTCTCCCTGTGGAGTAATCTGCACTCACCAATCAGCTTCTTGATCATTCCAGCACCGGCACTACCCATGCTGAAGCGGCCGCTATTCAGGATGTTCATGGCCACCTACACACACAAACACACACACACACACAACCTGCTTGGCATTCAAAGGCTGACAGAATGGCTCCTTCATTAGGGGGCTCAAATCAAAAACAAAACTATACAAATGTGGCAAAAAGAACAACAAAGAAAAATAAAATGCAAACGGCAGCTCAAACTCTTTTCAGACAGGCTCAGAAGCAGAGGAAGAAGTAAAATGTGGCGACTCCGTTCCGCAAGCCGCATACTGATGAGATGGCTCTTAATTAGCAGGTGAGAGGACCTTTTTCATTCTCTCCCTGGAGAGAGCCGAAGCGAAAGCAGTCAAGCTGAACCCCCTAATTGCGAGAGGCTGCGCCAAACCTCGAATACATTACCTTAAATCCACCGCCGACTTCTCCAATAACATTCTCCACCGGCACCTTGGTGTCCTCAAAAGTCACCTCGCAAGCTAGAAGGTAAAACAACAACAAATCTTAACTAAAGCAACAAAAAAAGACCAACTCAAAGTCATCTCGGTAACACTTTACTTTATTTTCTACTTTAATTTATCTACAGAAGAGTGAAATAACACTGTCATGAACACTTGACACTGTCATGACACATGAACCCTAACCCTAACTTGTCATGACAAAAACCGAATCACACTTAATGATAGAAGCGTTATGTCATAAACGTTTATGACTTGTTTATAATGTTCATGACAGTGTCATGTCACTCTTATGTAGATACCTTCAAGTCAAGTGTAACCGTCATCTTTACTGACTTCTACCCCCAAGGCCACTAGGCCTCCACTGGAACAAGTTTAGGGAGATTATTAGTATACTGCTACCTCAAGCACTACTCCTGAGCAGGCTTGTGCAAACTTCAGAATTTTAGAATGGGCTTCCATTCAATTCATGAATTGGATTTCGAATTGAATTGGCTCCGCCCCATAGGATGTTGAATTTGAATTTGGATTGGAATGACAGGAAGTGAAATTAAATTCATGGCAATTCAAAGCAATTCCAGTCACACAACAGAAAGAATGTGTTGAATTTCACATACATTCAGTTTTGAGAAGGTTACTCTGGAAATGTAATTGGTTACTGTTTTAAGTTATAAGTTGTGTGTTTGATGGTAGTTAAACACTACCCTTAAATAATGTATATAAATTTCTTCTAATTTCAATTCTACTTCCTTTAATTCCAATTTGAATTGTAATTCTACATCCTGTTTTTGTCCTCAATTCAAATTCAAGAATTTAATAGGAATTAAAGAGTCATTCTCAATTCCATTTTGAATTTTGCACAAGCTTGCTCCTGAGTGCTTAGATTTAGGACACAGTATTAACATGGTCAAGTTTATGCAAACAGGTAAAACAGGGCATACCTGCGCAAACAGGTAAAACAGGGCATACCTCCACCTAGTGCCTCGGATCAATAACAGGTCTTCCACCAAGGAAGTTATGTTTTCAGCCCTGTCTGATGGTTTGTTAGGAGGATTAAGCAAAAAACTACTGACCTCATTGTCATGTGCAAATATAATTTGGACACCCAAATGAGAATATTTTTGCTTCCTCTAATTGTGTTGCTAGAGCTAACAGAAGGTGACATACTATGACAGAATCAAGACAGGACAGGAAGTTGGATGGAAACATAACCTCCTTGGCAGAGGTAAGAAACACTAGGTATACAGGCAAATAGAATCAAATCACTGTTGCAACATATTAATTTAATGAATCCAACAGATGTGTTTAAGTACCATATCGGAGAACTGCACATCCCATACAACTAACATGCATTGTGTTACGCTACATTTGCAGGACAACATGGCTAACTGTTCAAAAGACTTGTTATTACTGAAGAGGTAGCCATTGTCCTGTCAATGCTATAGGTTCTTAGGCTGAGAGCCAGGCTTACTGTTGGAGCCCCGAATGCCAAGCTTGTCCTCTGGCTTGCCACTGGTGACGCCACCGAATGCCCGCTCCACGATGAACGCCGAGATCTTGTCCTTCGTCTGCCCGTCTTTGTCCACCACCTCAGTCCGGGCAAACACGGTCATGATGTCAGCAAAGCCACCATTCGATATCCATATCTAAAGAACACAGAACATTGAAATCCATCAGCATGCTGCTGGTTGATTCAGTGACTGAATCATCACCACTGACTGTCCTTCACTCTGTCTACAAAGCCTGGCACAGTGGCACACATATATTACCTAAAAATGTTTCGATAGGCAGCACTATGGAGAAAAAAAAAAAAAAAAAAAAAGAGTCAAAGGGTAGTGAAGCTTTACCCATCATTGGTTCTACATTATGGAATAGCCCGGAAAGTTTTCACATAGATCTCCGTTTCTCGAGGTCACCGAGTGCGGTATGGGAAAAAAACACATTTTTTTTCGGTTTTACCTAGCTCGAATTGCTACAACCAGCAGCTAATGTGGCCAGGCAGCTACAGCGCTACACTCTGGGGGGTATGTCCGTGAGCCCCCATGGTACATGCCCACCGAGTGTAGTGCTGTAGCTGCCTGGCTATGTTAGCTGCTGGTGGTAACAACTTGTACTAGGTAAAACCAATTGTTTTTGTTTTGTTTCGTACTCGGAGACCTTGAGAAACAGAGATCTATGTGAAAACTCGCCGGATTTCTCCTTTAAGACTAATCAGTTCAATTTGGCATTTTGTTGCTTTATATGTTTACAAGTCTTCTCTGCCATTATTTTATTCTTTTAATTTCACTACCTTATTATATTTTTCAAGTGCTATATAAATAAATGTGACTCAACTTGATTTTTTTATCATCAATTGCTTTCCAAAATACAACACATGATAAAGAGAGAAAAAAAATGTGTTTTCCCCCCCCCCAGTCAAACATGTCTGTCACCTTTGACCCATTTAACAGGTAGTGTTTCCCATCCTCTGTCAGCGTTGCTTTGGTCTGTATGGAGGCGGCGTCACTCCCACTGACACACACACACACACACACACACACACACACACACACACAGAGTTAACACAAAGACACACACCAGCTATAGCCAGCTGATGAGTGTTATCTATCAGTGAGTGACACAGAGGGCTGTAACATGACTAGTGATTTTACCTTCCAGGCTCTGTAAGGCAGAATGCAGCAACATGCTCCCCAGTTGCTAGTTTGGGAAGGTATTTGGCTTTTTGCTCCTCACTACCTGCAATGAGAATCCCCTAAAAAACAGATTGGGGAACAAAAGACATTATGGATGAATATGGACGACATAACTTCACTTAAAAACCTACCATCTGCATGCATTGTATATTGTTATTATGTTAAAGGTAGTGCCATTCTGGACATTTGGAACGCAACCTTACTGCACAATTTAAAAACCTTTTCTGTTGATATTGCAGGGGTCAAGTTTAACATGATCTGATTTTTTTCAGCAGAATAAATCTATTCAGCATCACAGAGGAACAGGCAAAGAAGACTGGTACAGGAAACATAAATCACATCCTTCATCCACATACAACACTAAAAATGCTGCAAACCTTCAAACCAATAGCTTGATGAGCTGCAAGAGTGACAGCGATGGCCCCATCTAGAGATATGATCTCCCCCAGACGGGCATACATAGTGTTGGACAACCCCAGTCCACCTGAAGAACAAGGATTCCCCACATTACAGTTCAGGCAACCTTTCTATCCATCCTCAGTCATAATGCAAGATCAGTGTGAGGCTTCATACCACACAATATATTCTGAATAGTTTACCATACTCCTCAGGGATCTGAATCCCAAAGAGACCCAACTCCTTCAAGCCATTCAAAGTTTCAGGTGGAATCTTGGCCTCATGATCTATTATCTTCGAATCGACTGAAATGTAAAATACATATTAAGTGGGGCAACATGCAAGGTATAGGCTGCAGATAATATTATATTTTTTTCTACATCAAAAGTATATCAGTTGGAACTATATATGAATAGACTTTGGCACAATACCATCCTCGTTGAAGAACTTCTCCACAGGGGCAACTAATTGATTGATTTCTTCTAATTCTTCGTTTCCAATTTCCGGGTAAGGGAAAACTTCTGACTATGTAACATTAGGAGGAGGAATATCAGTTAACTGGTCGGTAACGTTAACTTAACGTTAAACCCTATCAAACCGTTTAACGTTGCCTGCTCGAACCTGAAACGATGGCTAATGTAATTCAATCTCAAACGTTTCCGTAATGGTGAACTACGTGAACTACTACAATTAGCGTTAACGTTACATAACTTATACTGTAGCTGTCTGGTTAAAGTTTTGCAGGCTAACTTTACTGTACCTCAGAAGTTAAAACTAACGTTAACATTACTCCGGACATTCGGTCAATTACAATATGAACAGCTAGTTACAGTAAATATAAGTATCCACCGTCAATCAGTTTGACTCAACACCTTACCTTATTTACTTTACCAAGAAATAAATCTTTGGCATAGGCAAGGTTCCTTGAGTTAGTTTTGATAGAGCGCTGCAACTGAAGATGTGACAGGACGACTCCTTTGCCTGTTTGTCCGATTCCAGGTCGCATTAACCTTCTTCCAACTTTAAACGAGTTGGACAAAACGAAAAGCCTATTTAAACTCATTGTTTACAACAAAGGGACTGACCCCGTTTCCCCTTCACAATATCCTAATAATAATTGAAAAGGCAGAGGTTAGAGCTACTGTTCTGTAGTGGTTGGAAGGAAGGCTACCTTTCACCTCTTTTTGTCGCACAGTAATGACGTCTACTTGGAATTAGACATTCTCTGGTAACACCAAAGATTGTTAAGGCGGAGCAACACGACTCATGCAGTTTACTTTTGTCCACTAGATGTCAATCTTTATCTAAAAATAACGATAACTACTAAAATATTACAAAAGAATGAGTAGCAGCATACATTACAAATGTCATGAACGAGTTAAGTGGAGCGTGGATTGGTTTGTGAACTAAAATTCGTTTATATTATTCCATTTTCTTTTTTTAAATTAGGTGCTAGCAGAGCCCTCTGCGTCTATTAGACATTCTCTGGTGCTAGCTGCCTCTGCTATTTGCCTACATTATGATGGACAGGTTACTCAAGCACGTTCATTCTTAAGTGAAGGTTGCTGACTAGGTAATAGGCTAATCTAAGTATGCCTATGACAGCTATCTACATTGTATTTTCTTTCTGGGCATTTACATGTGGAGGACTTCAAAAGCATAATGTTTAATTATGATCATCTCATTCTTATTCCTAAGAATCCTAGTCCTAGTCTACAGTGGTGCAGTTTGCACTTCCAAAATGGGCTCCTGGGATGCTTCTGAGTGTTGTGTTGGGCCTGGGATAAATTTAGCTTTGACCAAAGAGCAGCCAGACAAAATGGCAGTGACAGGTGCTCTCTCTCTCCCTCACACACACACACACTTAACCTGTCTTGAGTCAGACAGGAGTACTAGCCTATAATAACTGTTACATTTACCTCTCATACAACTCCTTGTCAATTACTCACAGGGCATTTACCTATTCAATTAAACTAAGATGTAATGGTATAGGACTTGGCCACACAGACTGCAGGGGTGTTGGAAAACAAGATGCCATCTAGGGCAGGGATGCTTAGGGCCTCCCTCTGAGCAATCAGACATATAAGCCTCTTCAATCTCCCAGCAGGCCAGCTGAGACAGACACATGACTCAGTCTAGCCACAAAGCCATGCGGTGCACTCCCCCATACAATATCTCCCTCTCTAGAGATGGCTGATAGAGATTTCCAGAAGCTGACCTTGGGCCAGTCCACTGACAAATGGAAAGACAATGACACTTTGTCAGTTTCAAGAGACTCTGTGTGTGTGTGTGTAAGTGCGCCCGCGCCTATTTTTGTGAGTGAGACAAACAAGAGGAGAATCTTCTTAACTGAGGAATGTATTAGCCATGTTATCTGACACAAAACCTGAGATCAGTCACTGAAAACCATGATATCTAATTATACATGGTGATGTATAATTATTAACCAGCAGTAACCACAGAACACTCCCGTTGGATCTCCTGGTTCACCAGCATCCAATCTTCATTCAATTGCAATAATTTGCTGTAATGAAGAACAACATGCCAGTAACAGACATTTCAGTTCTCTCAGAAAGACTGACACCAGACCGTGCATACAGTATATCATTTTTATTTAGTCTTCTCAACATGGTCACAGTTTTTAGGTGGTACATCAACAGGGTCTTGTTGTCTACTTTAGAAACAGAATGCCTATTAAAATGAAAGTCTTCCTCTCCTCCCTGTTGTCGTAAATATAAAATGAGCTGTGGGCGAGAGAATAGGAGTATTTCAGGACAATAGTGGGGAGAAGCCGTGGTTATGTAACAGTCTGGTTGTTTCAGAGCTACTGCAGATCCTATAACAATTTTGGTACAACTGGTTGCAGAAGACATTATGCCGATAGTAGTCCTCAAGGGGGGGGGATCCGTTGTAATAGTTGACATAGAATACTAATATATTACACACTATACAGTATACACACATTTTGAAACACATTCCCACCCTTTCAGTGGCCCTCCTGAAACCTTAGTATCCTTTCCTTGAGATGTTTGTCAACTTATATACATGAGGACAGTCTTCATCACGCATATACATAAGTGCATCGATGGTCTTAATTTACAAATGAGTAAACGAGTGAGTTACATGCTCAAAGCAACATAATGCCTAATATGGAGGAACAAGCATATGACACTTAAGAAAAAGTTGACAGACAAACATAAAATACAAACAGAAAACAGGTTGAGGAGAGGACAAAAAAATAGAAGTTACATTTCATTGAATTTACAGTTAACCCAGAAGAGATATAGGCAGCAATTGCATGCACAGCTTTGAAAATTATGGTTTGAACTGTACAAGACACCACAGCATGTGTGCCTTATCACACAAAATAAACAAAAACATTTCCTGAAAGTATTGGTTAGAACGCTGAAGAAAATCAAACCAACAAATATTTAGGATACTTTATTTGTCCCAAAATGACATATTTCAGACATAATCTATTGAATTCCTTTCATGAGTACTTCCTGTTTGATAATAATAGTTAATAATTACAGTTTCTTCATTCAACATGGATTACAAATTGATTGTGTAAACATAAATGATTGGAGATTCTAGATACTCTACATAATTTACTGACTATGCCTTTAGATATACCTGATCTACTGTATGAGTTTAATTCATTCTGGTTAAGTAGCAAAGATTTAATTTGTGTGGTCAGCCATAAATTATGGTGACCACAAATCCATTTGATTGCTGCATACTTGTGCATTTCTAGTAGACTGTTATATTGTCAGGACTGACTGAAGTCTGCATCAATTCACTGATATGAAAGTCATTGCTATGTAACTAATCTGGCTGGCACAAACACACTAATGAAGAGAACCTCGTTCAGTGAGTGCTACAGCAGGATCAAAATCCCAAGTTGTGTCCTCATTTGCAATGAACAACTCAATCAAAGACTTCAGAACGGTGGAAAGTCTACTAGTCTTTTTAATATTACCACTCAATTTCAACAATAGTCCACTGTAACACTGATATAGTTGTGGGAATATACAATATTTAGAGAAGAGTATTACAATATAATGTTACATGCAAGAGTACTTTCTTTGACATTCCTCGTCATTTCTGCGAAGAGCCGGTTCTGCAAAACCGGAAGCGATCCTCGCAGGTCACTGAGACAAACATGTTATGGGGTAAGGAACAGCAACAGACACCAGACACCAACCAGAATAAAACATATTGCACAAACAAATCTGTAAAAAAAGAAGCAAAAAAATGAAATAAGATATATCAAAGAAAATCTCAGGAAAACACTAAAACTGGTCCCGGTAAAATGACCAGGGGACTAATTTTAGTCGCGGATCACTATACATAAAGTGAAAATTCATAAGGTGAAACAAGTGGTGTTTGTGACACATCACCTGATAAGTTCATAAACAATATCACTCCATATCTATACCCAGGGAGCTGATGCTCTGGCCTAAATCTGGCCCGACTTAGGCGTGGATGCACTCCAGAGGATCAAGATCAGATATAGTCCACTGTGAGTTGCAATCAGGGACATCAGTCCTCTATATGAGCCTCAATGAGAGAACCTGCAAAAGAAGGTCCACATCAACTTTACTTATGTTTTAAATATATTCAAAAGGTGAAATGCAGTCTGTACACTATTAGAAAATACCATTACATTTACACCCTATTGGGTCTAGTGTACTGTACACCACATCGCTGTTCTTTTCTACAACAAAGTGAAAGGCATTCAGAGGGGCATTAGAGGGGCTCTATGGACAGAGGTGATCCTTGGATGCACTAAAAACATCGCTTGGGACACAGTGAATTCAGGGAACATGGAGGGCAAACTCAGCCAGCTGAGAAAGTCAACTTCAGGCTAGAAAATCTGAAATGTAAAGGAAAGTCATGAATTTTTTTCTTTTGGTGGAGGTGTATGTGTTTGTGTGTGGGAGGGGGGCACAGTCTTCATGCTTCTCATCCTTGTCTGAGGTCTCACACACACACATAGGAAAAAGAAAAAAGGGACAAAAGCATGGGCCACCACACACCCTTCTCCGCTTTTCAGCAAAATAAACGCTAATGCTATCGCCAAGATAGCCTCCAAAATCACACCATCTTTCAACCATATACATCATCTCTTTAATGTACAGTATTCAATTTGTTTTTTCTTTATATATTTGTTTCTAAAAAAATAGGTTAAAAAAATAAAACCGTGGTGCACAGACAGCTGAAACTGCTGTGTCACTGACCAACAAGTGGAGACTTAACCACATGCTCCCCTCCCCCCACACAATCACCCACTGGATCCCCAGCCCTTAGCCACCAATGTCCCTGTCTGTGAGCTTTCTTTCCCGACATACTACTGACGCTGAAATGGGTGGTACTGGTGGATGGGACGTGGTCAGCAGACCTTCATTTTAGATTATTCCAAGAGTGGAGAGTGATTCTAAGGCAACCAAGGATTGTCCAGGTCACTGAACTGCTTACTCTAGAATGTCATTTCCACTGTAGTGGAATCTATGTGTCTTACTTTCTAAGGGTTTAACACTACAGCTCAGCTCCAGCCATTTGAATATTTTGCTCTATAACAATAATAACTGTTGATAATATTATCATCATTATTCTACAAAATACTATATGCACGATATACACAAAGCAAGTCTCTTTTTTTAAAACTAAATCAGTTACTGCTTGGATAGTTGGCACATTTATGACTGCTCACAGAGATTACAGAGAATTCTGGTCTACAGCTACATTAAACACTGGAACACCTACATATTGTAACCAATTTTCATTCAACATCTTCTCTCACGTCATGTCCCCTTCACTGCCACCGTTTTAAAAATCACCCTTAAATAAGGATTCTGAAAAAAAAAAAAAAACTAGTACTCAATATATTTGATAATGCTTTTAAGAAGCCCCAATACGTCATTAATTACAAGAGAAACAGTTGCCATGGTCTTTGTGCATGCTGCTGCTGTATTTGTTTTAATGTTGTCGTCACCATTGGTGTTTGTAGTTGTTCATCAAGGAGAGGCGAGATGTCTATTTTCACTAGTGAAACAGCTTCTAGAGGATGAGCGTCGAGAGAGTTTGGAGAAAAACAGTCACATTAGCTTAGCTCGGTACGCTACAGAGTCTGAGGCGCTGGGCTGTGGAGGCGGAGGGCCCGCTGGGCTCGAAACAGCCTTCACAAAAGTCCTGACGCAGGTAGCTGTGCCTCGCCGACGAGGTGGCCGCACCTGATGAAAGAAAATCCAGTCTGGTCAAGAGGTCATTGGTGTCCACGCAAGAAAAGGAAAAAAAAATAACACTTCCCAGTGGGTCATCTATTTTCTTTTTCCTCTGGTCAGCAGCCAGGAAAACCTCTTTCTCTCACTCACACACACCCACACGTGTGTGCACCATCGAGTGTGTGCTCATCTTAACTGCTGCCAGTTGTCCTCTGCCAGGAACAGTCCCAGAGGAATTTGTGTGTGTGTGTATGTGTGTCTTTGAAGTTATGTGTGTGTGTGTGTGTGTGTATTTCTGTGTGTGGAGCAGGCTTCCTTTCTCTTTACACCACAGTGCTGATTCCGCTGTGCTTGGGTTTGGTGGAGGTCGGTGGTGGGGCGGTGGCTGGCGGCTGGCCGTGGTGATGCGGTGCATGCTGGGAGTGCGGGGCGTGGTGCGGGTGGGGTGGATGGGGCGGGTGGGGCGCGTGCCCGTGGGGCGGATGCGAGGGCGGGTGCGGGGGGTGCCCGTGGGCAGAGGCGGAGGAGGGCGGCGGGGGCTGGTGGTACTGATGCGGCGTGTGCTGCAGGTGGGCCGGCGGGTGGTAGTGGTGGTGGTGGTGGTACGGCGGCGGGTTCTGCTGCTGCTGCAGGTGGCAGAACTGGCCGTGGTGCGCGGCGGCGGCCGCGTGCATCTGCGCCTGCGTCTCCGTGACCACGCCCACGGGCACGTCGCGCGCCGTGTGGTGCAGGTTGGACGGGTGGGGCGTGTGCGAGATGAGCGTGGGGTGGCCCGGCGCCGGACCGGGGGGCTGGGGCGGCAGCGGGGACTTGCCCCGCTTGGTGCCGAAAAGGGAGCCCAGCAGGGAGGAGGAGTTGGGGAGGGAGGAGTGGGCGCTGCTGCGCGATGGGCAGTCACGGCTGGACGTGGGTCTCCGGCGGATGTGCGGACTGCTAATGATGGAGCCCTGTGTGGGAGAGAGCACACTCACGTCACACCACGTCACAAAAACCCACTCTCACTCTCAGCGTTGTGCATATGCCAGTGATGGTCAGTGTGCAGTGTGTTCATGAGTTCCTGTTTGTTTATCTGGCTTGTTCATTTAGAAACTCTGTGCTAATGAGTCCTCTTGACCTTGAGTCAAGGGCACCACTTCCTGTCCTGCCGTGAGGTACTGTAGCACACACACACACACACACACACACACGCACACGCACACGTCTGTGGTTTATTCTTTGCGGCACTGATGTCACCCTGTGTGTGTGTGTGTTTCTTCTAGACTAATGACAGTTTTAATTGGGTGGTTCAAGCATCTAAGCTTTCACAGCATTAAATTAGCTTCAAAAACACAATAGGCAGACAAAACATAAAATACATAAACACCATTTATAACCTACAACTAAAAATATGATATACAATTATTATGTTTATTATTAATTTAAAGGGTAAACATTAATGTAAAGGGTAACCATGTGCATCCATTATTTTTCCCGCCATGTCATTAACCATCATGTTAAACATGTTGTGAATGTGTAAACTTGAATGTGAACGTGTTAACACTGCAAAACGAGAGAAACATACAGACATGACAAAAACAAGTAGTGAGTACAACAGTGAGTGTGTGTTTTCTTTCCCTGTTTTTCAAATGAATGAGGCAGACTCTGGATAGCCATGCAAGACATGCAGAAGCTGAGAACAGGCAAGAGTCCCTCCACGGTTAGTCGGTATGTGAATTATAGGCTGCAGACTCCCTTTTTCAGGACGTTAATGAGACTCAGAGACAGGGCCTCTCCTTCGTCTAATTACTGCTTTGGAGCCCAGCAAAATGGGGAGTGGGCTGAGGAGGAAGGCTTAGCCTTGATTAAAGCTAGATAGGGCTACACCAGTGAAACGTGCTGATCCTCGGCCCACTCTCTGTCGAGTTTGGCGGTGATGAATATATCTATCTGGAGAAAGTCCTGATTTGGGGCATTTTTTTACTGTTGAGGCTGCTCTGCTCCGACCTCTGGTGTAGTAGGCAGGTGGGGTTGGGGGTGGGGCTGGGGTTGGGTGAAGAGGGGGGACGTGAGGGAGGAGGAGACCAAGGTAGGAGAGAATCTTGAGTGATGCTGACTTTGAACATCTCAACACAACTCATGCCACTCTCAACACACACACACGCACATGCACGTGTACACACAAATGCACGTGCGCACACACACACACACATCTATGACTTAATAACAGGGACCGCAGGCTTTCACTTGCACAGTCACAGTAACAAGTGAAACTCAAAGAAGATGAATAAATAGTACAAAAACAGAAGGCAAAAATAACTAAAAGCCAACCACACCAACAACAAGAGCAAAGGAGTATGTTTAAAATATCCTCGAGCCAGCTCACACAATGCATAGGATGTGAGTTTCAGGTTATTGGTTAAGTACATGCTGGCCAAAGTGAACAAGAAATGGGAAGTGGGGGCACAGGGCACATACAAGAACCCCCCCTCTCCCTTCTAAACACCAACACAAGCCGTGTGTGTCATTTCATACCAGGCAGCAAAGGCATGCACAAGAATCCACACCAGCATTGAGAAACCACACTGGGACCAGACAGATGGTTATACCAGATCAAAGCAAAAGAAACAGAAAGACAGCATGGCAAATAACACTAAAAAAAGAAGACGGGGTTTCAAAGGGCACATCATCAGCATCAGCACCAGAGGAAATGGTCTGGACACGACTGGCCTTCTACTGTACTTACTTCCATATTGCTGTCTAGCGATCCTGCACTGCTTCTGCGGCCACGCTTGCCTGCCCAGGACATGCAATACCAAAGGTTAGAGAGACGTTTACAACACACCAGCTTTCTCTGAACAGAGAGGGGGTGGGGGAGGGGGGGTGAACCAAGATAGGAGCTCCTATCTACCAGATACTGACTGTCAGCCTCTACCACTCCCAGCAGACCAGAGAGGGGGATTGGGGATTGAGGAGAGTGGAGAGGAGAGAAGACAGGATCTAGCCAGGCGAATCAGGAGGAAGAGGAAGAGGAGCAGGCAGCTATGAGATCACATCATCAAATGCACTGCTGCTCCTACCGCGGCAGTCTAGAGAGCCTATACTCAAGGGTGAGAGAGAGAGAGGAGAGACTAGCTTTGCTACGGAAAGAACCTCTGTCCAAAACTGGCAGGATGCCTTGGGAGACCCATCTAAACTTTAGAGTGTGAGACAGGTGGGCTTGGACAAGAATAATAAAATCCAGAGTGTAGTCCAAGACACCTCAGAGTATATGAGGGAGTATTTTTATCACCTCAGCGAGTAAATCAAATATGTATTTTTATCATTATGTAGTATGTGAGCATAAAGCATAAATCATGGTAAAGCTTAAGTGCACAGATATGATTAAACTCTACAGTTGAGACACCCCAAAACAATTAGATGCAAGTAAAATAGTGGGTGGAATATGCAGGAGAGTCTGGAGGATTCACAGTGGAGATTGTGATGTTGAATAACATGGCCTAACTGGCTTGATGTGTGATCCATATCTACTGTATTTAGGCGATCAAAAATTTTCATAGAGAGAGTATTATCATCTCTTTGGAACACTGTCAGTAGAGTAATCTCAAAAGCAATCTGCGCTCCTGATTTCAACCCGAGGAAGATAACGGCTTTCCCAGCAGCAGATATGACCGAGCAGAATGCTGTGTGCAGTGCAAGACAAAGGATTTGAAAGAAGCATTTTGAAAACTCTTTAAATCTAACCCTAATCTGTAATTACAGCATATGTGGGAGAGAGTGAAATCTGATAACAATTAGCATAATTGATTCACAAATTAAACATCATTTAGTAATTAAGTTGATCGATTTTCATATATTCTTTTCTGGCAGTACGAGTGCCTCCCAATTAGTTGCCTGAAACAAATCTGCATTTTTAGCCGTCTCAAATCCCATGTGTCATATTATCAAACACATCTACACAAAGTGAAACTGAACTCATCACAGGATTCATAAAATTGGATTAAAAAAACAAGGCCAGCTGAGTTGTCAAGCGTCTCATTCATACTTAGATAGAACATCAGTCTGATAACAGAATTTCATTCATCAGTGAAATAAAAAAAAGAAACAACCGACACCGACATTCACCCTGCCTCTAAGCTCCAAGAGGACAAAATCCATTTTGAGCTGCATCAAAAGGCTGCATCAAAAGGCAATTTCCTTGTGAACAATACTGATCGGAGAATTTTTGTCCGCTTCATGTATATTCATGGAAAACTGTGCCTCACAAGTGGGCATTACCTACTTCAGACACTTGAGCCCAGCTTATGGAATACATTTGACAATGCACTCAAAGCTTCACTCAAAGAGACACTCAGACTAAGAACAGTGAGACTTTATGTCATGATTGAGGTCAGCATCATGCCAGGAGGAGGGACACAGTAGCAGAGCACAGCTGGAAAGAGGCTATGTTAGCCCACTACATTAACTTAAGAGTGGCTGGATGCTAGAGGGATCTATCCTAGGGACTGGATGCTTTTTAAGGTGGAGCTGCTATTGAGGAGACTGCATCTAAACCTAACAAGAGAAAGAAGCCTGTGTCTGCGACACTGACAACCTTGAAGTCTCACCTGCGTCGGAGAGGTCACGCAGCGAGCTACTGAGCGCGCTCCGTTTCAGCCCCTCCCCCATGGCGTAGCTGTCGTCGAGGCTGGCGCGGCTCAGGTTGCCGTTGCCCGCCTCCTTCTTCAGGCCGGAGCTCTGCGACATGCTGGGCCGCACCACGCCCTTCTGTTTCTCCAGCTCGGCTGCACACAGACACAACACACCCACGTCAGTCACACGCCAGCAGCAGCAGCAGCAGCACACACACACAAAGACAAAACACATAAACAACACAGTGCTGCTTACTGCATGATGAAGAACCACGTTCAGAAACATCAGTTACAATTACGCACAATTATCCACCACACACTTCTGTGTCTCCAAATTAGCTTTGAAGAGTAAAGACATTCTCTCAGTCCCTGTTTCTGTCTCTCCCTCTCTCTTCCACACACACACACACACACACACAGTATACAAAGGGGTATGAGAAATATTTCTTTTGTGTTCTAAGCCCCTGGAGCATGTTGAGGCTGTAGCTCCTGCTCTCTTGTGGTTATGAGATTTCACTACCTTTCATTCCCTAAACCCTCCTATGCCCTCATCTGTATTCCCATGCCTGCAGAACATCGCCATTCAAAGATTTAGATACACATGTACAAAGATAATTCTACATCTGCTCAAAATTGTTTGTCACATGAGCAATAGATGAAGACAGGCATTCTCTTCTTCAACGTACTCTACATTGAGATAAAAGTCTACATACATATACACTACAGTTTACATTATATGATATATTTTTTAGATTACTTTTATCATGAAATGTTGGTGTGAAAGCAGGATCACAGTGTGCTGTACAAAAAGACAAGAAGTTAACGCCAACAGTCTCACTCAGTTTCTTGAAAACAAACGAAAAAGAAACTTCTAGCACTTTCGTTTAAATCTTTACAACTTTAAATCAGCGCTGTGGGCTGTGTGATAGAATGGGCAGCAGCCCATCACCTGTGGGAGGAGGAGATTTATGAGGGTTATGAACGCTTGGGGGAGGAGTTGGGGTGAGTAGGGGATCCAAAAAAAAAAAAAAAAAAGGTCCATTGGCTCACATTCGATGCGGTATTTCTCCATTTCCTGCACCTCTGCGATGGACTCCCTCAGGTCGTCGGTGAACTTCTTGCGGTCCTGTGGGTTGGGCGCGTTGAAGTTGATGAGGACTTTGATGTCGGCGCCTGGGATGGCGGAGGTGAGCCGGATGCCGTTGGGGTAATCTGTAAAACAGGGGGAGGCGGGCCGCAGCTTAGCATGAGGCAGATTCCACAGTCTCCACTCACATGTGTGGAGAGAGACGGCCACAGGCGAGACACACGGGCTGGTGTTTTAGTTGTTTATTTTTTTTTTAGCAACCTCCCTCTAAACACTGCTGGGGAGAGTAATAAGAGCATAAGCAATCAGAAGTGTTGTGAACACGGGAGGAAATGGATGCTTGAGGGCATGTTCTTGTTTTTTTTTTGCTTGTCTTCAGAAAGAGTTGTGTATTCTGATATGTAGAAGGATCTACTACTTGTATGCTTAATGTTATTATTAATATTTACAATATATATATATTTTTTTTACATTTTCATACAGGATTTACCTTAAGAAATTTAAATGTGGTTGGCGCAATATATAATATCTTCAATACATGCCTTTTTTATTGGCCCAGCTGGTATGACCATCAGCAGAAGGTTTTTTAGTGATATGTCTGTCAACTGTTTAAAGCTGAAGTGGAAAATACATTGAGAATCACTTACACTGATTTTCAAAGAGCAGCACCTGCATCCCATACAGGGAGAAAGATTGCCTAAAGCTGTACGTCACCGAGTTCTTCTTCTTCTGGAAAATCTTGGTGACCTAGATCAGAGAGGGAAGGTAACCATTTTAGGACCACCATCTGGCATTGTTTACTGTGAGGAAAACTGCATGGTTAGCTACCCCTAAAACAGTCAGGAGGAGATGCCGCAGTGCCAGCCAGACACATGGGCATGGGGTGCTGTTCTTCTGTGTGTGTGTGTGTGTGTGTGTGTGTGTGTTTGAGTGTTTTGTGTGAGTTGATGTATTTGCATGCACATGTTGTATGGGTTTATATGCGTGCAGTTCTGGTGGCTATGTGTGTGTAAGTGCATGTCTATATATCTGTGTCTGTGTGTGTGTGTGTGTGTGTGTGTGTGTGTGTGTGTGTGTGTGTGTGTGTGTGGGCATCACATATGTGTGTACTGTATGTGTGTGTGTGCGTGTGCACGTACCACTAGCAGATCGTTGAACAGAAAGATCTCTCTCTGGTGGAGGCCCAGCTTCTGTGGTTTGTTGGGGTCGGGCACCTCGAACAGTCGACAGTAACACACCAGTCGGCGGTGAGGCTGGGACAGCACCTGGAGCCACACACACACACACACACACACACACACACACACACACACACACACACAGCATGAAGAGGACATCTCACTCAACCACACTGAACGATTCCATTGGGTCCTTGTGTAAATGAACACAGAAATAGGTTTTCAAACAGAATAGAGTAATTAAAGAAGGGGGTCTGGTACTTACACATCCAAGGCCATGGTGCAGAGATCCGATCTGAGAGAGAAGCAGAGAGAGAGAAGAGAGAGAGAGAGAGAGAGAGAGAGAGAGGGAGAGAGGTAGGTGAATAAAAGAAAGAGCAGGGGATGGGGAGCGATGGATGGAAATATGAGGATAGAAAACAGAAAGGTTCTGTCTGTGTAGGTAGTGGTACAAGTTTGGTGTGTGTGTGTGTATGATCCTTATGTGCAATTTGTGTAAGCATGTATTTATTTTTACATGCGCTTGTGTGTAATTTGTGTTCATATCAATTTGGGATTTTTGTGTGCATGGTAGCACAAACCCACAGATACATCTTTTTGATCATTTGTATTCATTTATGCATGTGTATACCTGTGTTCCTGTTCCTGTGTTCCAATGCTTGTGCGTGTACATGGATGTGTTTACTTGTTTAGACGTGTGTGTGTTGTATAAGTATAGATGTGTGTGTGTGTGCGTAGGTGTGTGCTATCCATCTTCTGTGTGCCATGCTGAGTGGGTTGTGAGGTAGGTTAATGAGAACAGAAGCTCTCTATCTCTCTCTCTCTCGCTCTGTCTGTGTGTGTGTGTGTGTGTGTGGTGAGGGGGGCAGGGCAGGATGGGGTCTCAGCACAGCTAGAGAAACCCAATTACTGCAGTCAACAAAGCCCCCACTGCAGGCCAGGCACCAGGGATATACACAGCCAGCACCCAGCAGCGTGCCCACTGCACTGCGCGTCTCTCTCTGTCCCTCTCTCTCTCACTCTCTGTCTCTCTCGCTCTCTCTCTCTTTCTCTCAGAAAGCCTACTAGTCAATGTTCCACATCATAATGCCTGCTGTAACTTTAGGTGAGAAGCTCTACTATGGATCCAAGCTGTTAGAGATCATTAGGCGAGCCCACTCTCACACGGTTCCCTGCCTCAGACCTCTTCCATCTGGCTGCCTCGCTCACTCCCCTGCAGGCCAGTCTTCTCTCATCATCGCTCCTTGCTCCAGGTTGTTGTTGTTGTTGTTGTTGGTGGTGGTGTTGTTTTCCCTCACTCTACCACTATCAATACATTTCCTTTTGTTTTTCCATTCAATCATCCGAGTGTCACCTGCAGAGGACACGCTCTGACTGAGGCCTGGAGCTATGGGTGTCCTCGCGCTGGACAAATGAGTCACTGAGATAGCCCAGGCCACCATGGATGGTGCTCCTGACAAAGTGTGTGTGTGTGTGTGTGTGTGTGCGTGTGTGTGTGTGTATGTGTGCATGCATGTGTGCGTGCGTGCGTGCGTGCAAGTCAGAGTTGGATATTTTCACTATAAAAGGAGTATAGTCTTCTTACATAAGTTTACAAATGTTGGTACAGTATTTTGGGGAGAAACACCAGAGGAATGACTCAAAGTCCTGTATTAACATTGGGAATGAGTTGTGTTTGAGTTAACAAGAGACAAACAGTCCTGAATGCGTGGGTGTTTGTGTGTGACAAGCTGGTTATATGGGTTGATGGCTGTTTTGGGTGAGTGATGAAGGACACTGAAGCGTGTATGTTTAAAAGACGGGGGTCTGAGTGGATGTGAGAGAGCAGCACAAAGCACTGCTGATGTGCTCCTCACCGGCTTCTTGCCCACTATGAGCTTCTCCACCTTCTGCACCTGGGACACGTGGTCCTCATTGGTCTTCAGCTCCCGCTTCCGGATTCGCTCGTAGATGCCGATCAGCATCTCACGCGGGATGTCCTCACCATCGTCCACACCTTAGAACACCCAACACACATACAATTTGATATTTTGTTTTTGATTCCACAAGTCAAGTTTCATCAGGAAAACAAATGTAACTAGTGCAACATATTGAAGCGTTTTATCATTTATATCATCATGGGTGAACAATCAAGCATAGAGATACACACACACATACAGGCACAGACACCCACACCCACACACACAGACACACACAGACACACACACACACACACACACACACACACACACACACACACACACACACACACAGCCATACACACACACAGATAGAAAGAGCCAAATCAGAGAAATTATTTTTCCACTCATGCCTTCACTGGTCAATTCTGATTTCTAATTAACATCGCTCCAATAGACAGGGAAATGAATCCGCCTAACTATGCGCTTTTCATAAACGCACAGCGCAATCTCAGACATAAACACACAGCCCCGTAACAGTCAGAGGGGGGACGGGACGGGACGGGACAAAATATTAGCTTTGCCTCAATTGTCATGCTGGCCCATGACTTGCAAAAACGGCTCCTATCTCAGTGAGAGCGGCCATTTATCAACCCAATGCATGTGCGTGAAATGCAATTAGACCTTCTTCAAGCATGGGCCTCTAGTGCCATGACATATCTCTGAGCATCGATCTGAGAGGAAATGGGCATTTTTCTCTGCTGTAATTTGAATATAACAG
>NC_063198.1:19563861-19576361 GCF_017589495.1 Alosa alosa | reverse complement strand
CTTCCTCTGCAGCAGGAAGTGAGCCACACCCACCGGTGTGTCAGGAACAAACCCCCTCTCTATCAGGTACTGTATACCTTTCTCCGGTTTCCTGTGGAGGAAAGAAAGAGAGGCAGAGAGGGATGGAGAGAGACAAAAGAAGAGAGTGACGGAGAAAAAGAGCAGGGAAAGAAGAAGAAGATGGAAGTCACTTTAATACACTCTTGATCTCTTTCAAATCTGTGTCACAGTATTGGATTTGAGGACTTCTGAGGGGGCTGGGTTTCTTTTGGGAAGGGTGGGAGGGTGTGTGTGTGGGTGGGGGGGAGCTGCTCTTCATCTCGCATGATTAAACGAAGCGTAATGGTCCGTGGAGGAATGAAAGCAAATCCACAATCATCCAAGATTACAGGCAGCCCTCCTCTTTCAACAGTGAGTCCCACATCCAAACAATCAAACACTCTTAAATCATCGACATACACAGGCCCTTTTCCTCTCTGTAATTGGGCACACATATACACACACACACACTTACACTCTTTTTTCTCTCACAGCCTTTCTCCTCTCATACACACAGACCCAGATGTGCATGCATACACACATAATCAGAAAAGTACTAGATAATCCTCCTCATACTAATATAACACAACACTGTCTCTTGCATGATCAGACACAGAATATGGAGATATATGTAAATTCCAAATGACACTGCCCTGCTTTTTTTAAGGTGCTTCTGAGACACTCGAGATTAATTGTGTGTACAATTTCAACACTTGATCTCTCACTGTAGGTCGCGCACCACTGATTGCGTTTAATGAAAGTTACAGCTCGAAAACGACGCTAACACAAAGCCTGCGAGACAGAGAAGCTACTCCATGCTGATGAGCACCCTGGTTAAGAGTGCGGGACCGAGTGACGGGTCGACATACTTGTTGAAAAGGTTGAGGCCGATGCGGTAGTGGCGCTTGCGGATGATGTCGTTGCTGAAGGCGGGCGAGTCCCAGCTGTTGCGCGTCTCCTTGTGGTAAGTCTGCTTGCTGAGCGTCTGCTCACGCAGGCTGTCGCGTGACGACGACTCCGAGCTGCAGTTGATGGTGTCATTGGAGTTGGACGTGCTGTTGATGCTGTCGTTGTCGCCGTCCGAGAAGTCCGACTCAGACTTGCTCTGCCGGTGGGCCGTGCCGTTGATGGCCAGGTGGCTTTCCAGCTGGCGAGGGCGATGCCGAGGCATGGGCGGCTGGGGTCCACCGATGATGATGTCATCATCCCGCGACGGGCCCCTGGGGGGCAGGTCGCGGTGGTGGGACGGGTGCGAACCCGGGTGCGAGACGTGCTTGGGGCTGCTCTGCTGGCTGGGCCCGCCGCGCTCGTACGCGTTCTGCCGCTTAAGCGAGCTCCGGTCGGAGCGGTCGCTGAGATCCACGGAGCTGTCGCTGGGCGGCTCGATGGTCAGCAGCGGCAGGTGGTCCACGCGCAGCCGCTGCTCCTGGCACTCCAGCGACGGCGTGCTGCGGCAGCTGGTGTCCGTCTCCCCCCCGCCGCCGCCCTTGTCCTCCTTGTGCACGAGCGACCAGTACTCCTGCGACGAGGAGTTGTACGAGCGCAGCCGCAGGTCCGACTCCGTGCTGGATGGCCGCTCGATGGCCGCGGTGTGCACGGTGTGCGAGAGCGGCAGCGGCGGCGACAGCTCCTCCTCGTCGATGTAGAGCGTCACGTCGCTGTAGGACGCCGTCATCTCGTCCAGCTTGTGGTCCGAGCTGGTGCTGCGCGTCAGCGGCTTGCTCTGGTAGGCCACCACCTCTGAGTGACCTCGGTCTAAATCCGGGTGCCCCCGTACGGACTCGGGCTGCGAGTCATCACCGTGGAGGCTGCGGCAGTTGAGCGCGTCGTCAATAGACTCGGCCAGTGACTTGACCTGCCTCGAGAAGGCGTCCTCCAGCTCGGTGATGGCGTCGCTAAAGTCGGCCTGTGCGCCGGACGATGGCGACTTTATGTTGGCCGGCACCATGTCGCGGCACTCGGACTGCACCAGAGCGCCTAGCTTGCCGCTCCCGCTGCCGTCGTCGGTCAGCGACACCTGCTTGCCCTCGAAGTAGGAGCTGTGCACTTTCTCGGGCCCCTCGAAGGAGAACTGCATCCTCATGTTGGACAGAACGATGCGCCGGGACATGCGGTTCTCTGACATCGAGCTCCGGAGACGCTCGAAGTTCTTGTTCATCTGATACTGGCGGAAGGCTGTCTGTATGGTGCGTGCAGCATGGCGGGTTATGAAACGTCCCCCATATTTACGCTCTAGCATCTCCACCTAGAGAGAGAGAGAGAGAGAGAGAGAGAGAGAGAGAGAGAGAAGAGAGAGAAGAGAGAGGGAAGGAGGGGTGAAGATTGAGGGAGGGAGGTTGAGAAAGAAAGGAGGGGAAAAGTAAGCAGGAGGAACAGGGAACAGAAAAAAATAATAATATTAGAGATGTGAGATTTTCCAGGGCTTAATGATCCTAAATGAAGATAATAACAGTCGTTCTCCCATAACTATAAATAGCTCTGTGAATATTGTAAAAGACTGTGGTACATAGCTTTGTGTGTGTGTGTGTGTGCCTGACTGTCTGCCTACAAGTATGTGTTGTCTACTTTTCTCGTTCAGTGGAATCATCATTAGAAATCTTTTACTCCGGGAGCCAACTGGTGCTAGATTGCTCCGTCCCTCCCTCAACACTCCTGCCAGCCTAAGCCTTTCCTCTGCGCTCAAGCCAACGCCAGGCAGCGTTAATCACATTTGCCCGCCTGGCGGGGTGGCTCTGCCCGGTGGTCTCCAGGAAAATAAACGTCCCCTGCTGGTATGGAGAAGGTGTGGGGTGGGGGGGGTGTTTGAGCTCCAGCCTCGCTCCCATCCACGGCCCCTCACAGCTGGGGAGAGCGTGTGAGGAGGAGTCCAATTAGGGAAGCCTGAGCTTTTGGATCCTCGTTAGCCCCTACGGCACCTCCTGGCTTTGTCGAGTTACAGAAGCAGCCACGCACACAGCCATGTCGAAAGAGGGAGACTAGACCCACTGATCTAGGATCAGCAGTGTGTCTATGGTCTATTACAGATCAGCTTTAGGTAAGAGGTGGGGGAAAGCCTGTTCTAAAGTCAGCCCTAAGGCCACCCAGCGGTCTTCTCACACAAGCTCAGGTTTCTGTCTGCTGTAAAACACTGTGTAAATGTAGTATTCTCTCAGTTCCAATGTAGATAATAAAGCAGGGAACAGTGGAATTGTCATGATTTAAACCAGCTTAATATAATCACTGGCATGTCAAGGAATGATTTGGTAGAGAGATCCTCTAGTGACTTATCACAGTTAACATATCCTTACACCACCATGCATCATTCTTCCCTCTACTGTTCTCAAATGCTTCTGTCTCTGTCATCCACTTGTCACCATCTATGTTCTGTGACTTGCTGGTCACCTGTTAGTGTTGGAACTTGGAGCTCGAGGCACTAATTAAGGTAGATGCTGGAGCAACTCTAATAACTCAAATAATGTAAAGGCCCACTGCAGCAATTTTTTTTAAAAAGCCTATAGCCTGTTTTAGGCCATTTTTTTTATGACACCACGAATTAGCCCATTTTTCTGACATCACAAAATAGGACAAATCACAGGCAACTAACTCTTGTGTTGTCAAAGACCCACCTTCAGCGCAAGCTCAGGTAATTTCTGGAAGGAGGTATCCTTCATGGAATGGTTGGCAACTCTGCCCACAGGTAAGCTATGGCAAGGCAACTCCAGATTGTCTGGAGTTCATATCTGAAATTAGTTGTGTCCAAGCAATGTATTTGCATTCTTACGCTAGGATAAGCAAGCCAGTACGTCTGCTGAATTAACTCCAATATTTGAACTTACCATTGCATTTTAAATGTAGCTACAGTTTAGCTACAGTTGGGGACGGGCCTTTGTGACAGAGGCATAGACAGGGGGCGGGGCTAAGTAAATCCCTGCTTCAGGGATGAGGAAGAAGGTGCAGAAATACATACTAGCTGTTACTTCGTGATGAAAGGATTTTATTTGTGAAAACAACATATGAATGTGCATCACTAAGGAACTCGAATTATATTATAGGGTTTAACCAAATGGCCGCAGTGGGTCTTCAAATCCTTGCTTGGTTTATATGCCATATAACTATTAACTTTGCCCTGGATATGGAATAACGTCTGTGTTATCTTTTCTTTTTCCTTACTGAGAGTCACTTTCGACGAATTTTCTCTGTGGGATCAATACACATTTGCCCCTGACCTGGAATTTGAGCTAGAGGACAAGCTTAGCAAAGGCAGACAGTGGTGTTGGAGCTCCAGTGAGCAGACAGAGAGCTTCAGATGCATAGGGAGACTGAGCTAGCAGACAGAGACCTTGGGAAGGGCCCAGAGAAGCTGAGAGGTCTCCCTTACCTGTTTGTCCCGGAGGTCAAGTAAGCCCAACAACGCCTCCACCTCCTGAGGAGGCTGAAAAGAGCCCAACTGTCACAAACACATCTCGCCAAACACATCCCCCTGGTGTGGGTGTAGCATCACCCGGGACCCCACCCACCCCTGCAACCCACTGCTCCTGCTCCTGCCAAGTGGGTAAAAGGTACCAGTGTCTCTCTGCTCGTCTCTTGAGACTCAGGAAATGCTTTTTTCCCAGCAACATAACTCTATTGAACTTTAACACTTCCATAACAGGTCCATAAATTTTTAAGCACCTTACTAAAATTGCACTTTATAAAATGCATTTATTTATTGTATTTGTATTGTATTGTGCTGCCTTGACTGATAATGCAATTTCCCTGTACTGACTCTGCTCTGCATAATGAAATTAAACTGAACTGAAGTGAACCGAACTCCCTTACCTGTTTATCCTGGAGGTCGGTGGAGAGCTCATAGCTCTCGGAGAGCGAGCGCGAGCGTTTGATAGCCTCCTCCTCGGCCTGTTTGCGCAGGATGGACTGCGAGTGCTGGAGCTTGGGCCGCCGCGACCGTTGCTGGCCGGGCAGGATGTGGGCGTAGATGGGCGCCTCGAAGCGGTCGCTGAGGGCACTGGTGCTGCTGACCAGCGCACCGTGCGTCACGGGACCACAGGCGTAGCCGGAACCACTGCTCTCCAGAGACGGGCCCACCTCACCTCCCTGGGCATCGGCTTCCACACTGCAGATGGACAGACAGAGAGAGACACGGGATTATAAAACAGAACTTCATCCAGACACAACAACCTCCAAAACCATAGAGTTTAAAGAGAGAGAGAGAGAGAGAGATCAAGGGGAACATACACAGTGACTGAGTCAGATAGAGAGCGAACAAATGTTTGCACTTCAAACAAAAAAATGTCTACCACAGACCTCACACAAAATAAAACACTTCACAGGATAACTGCACATGAAACTCCATCAAAACTCCAAGCAGCCTTATCTACACTAACTTCAGGAGGAGAGCAGATGGGGGGAAGGTTCTGTGGTTAGTCATATGGAGAAACAATGCAAATAGCAAACCATTCACTACTACACCAGAAGTACACTATATGTGTTGAATGTTGTGTAGAGACAGTCAACCTTATTTGAAGCCAAACAATCCTCCACAGTGCAGAGCAGTCCAAGAGAAGACACACTAACTGGAGATACCAACACAATCCCTCAGCTAAAGCATGAATTGGCGAGAGACAGCAAAATCACAGTACTGTGATTGTGTGTGTCCAGACTCACGACTCCAAGAAACGATGGAGGCAGGACAGGCTCAGGACAGAGATGGAGCGAGAGAGACCGCTTGAATACTTGAGTCCTTCAGCAGTCGAGTGAAGTGCATACTGACAAAAAGAGAAATTGTAAACAAGCCTGCTGACCTCTAGGCTGCTTTGGAATGCCATAGACATTCTATTGGACTGTACAAATCAACAGGCAACATTCAGCTTCAAAGTCCAGCTTCCTGTCTGCGCCTTTCATATCAGTGCTCACAGTTCCAGTGAAATGCTCTTGAACTTTGCCTGCCTTTTCAGAGGTATAAAAGCAAGCGGCCACATTTATAGCAACACACACACACACTCTCGCACAGACTGACAGCAGGACTAACAGGCTCAGAGAGCTAGGGCAGACATACAGAGTATGAGATAGATACACAACCAAACGATTGTCAGATCAATCGAGAGCCTGTATACTCAGTGTACAAAACAGACTGAAATCCACCAATGTAAATATGCCAGTGGAAATGAACAGATTTGTATATGTGTTTCTTCCACAATCTCCAAAACAACACAAAAACATCCATCTCATCCATCTCACTGCTGAACAACAAGTAGCCGGTAATTCCCGTTTCCATTTGTAACCATTAGCAAGACTGGGATGGCTGCAAAGGTAATGTTTTTCAATCTGACTTTCCTCATTAACCATCAACGGTTACAATGACCAGCGGAATGCAGGAAAGCAAACCCAAGCAGATCAGCCACCTGTGGGACCAGCGCCTGTGACTGCAAGAGCAGCACCAGGTATATGAGATGTCAGGACAGATAAAGCCTTGAGGATATACTGCCTTGGGCAAAAAATCAAGGGAGCCCTACCTGCTCAAGCAGCGGTCCAAAAGCCCACCTGAGCTGGTGATTGCTTTCCCCGGTGCCTAGTGTGATGGGATATTGGCGGGGGGGGGGACTGGGTTGTGTTTGCCCAAGAGCTGTGAATCGAACTAATCCTAAACACAGTCACACAGCAACATGCTCAATTTCCTCCACATATATGGTGGCTTGGATTTGTGGAGAGGGTCAAGGTACAGCAAACTGGGAGGGACTCTGTGTGTTTCAGCTTTACCTACTCTCCTATGACGGCAAACTAAATATCTTTGGCATGTGGACAAAACAAGATATTTTAGGACATGATCTTTGGCTTTGCAAAATACTGATCGAAAAACTTAGGAAAATAATTGTTAGCTCTAGCCCTAATTATTAATGAAATGATTGTAGGGGCCAACATCCACTCTATACTCTGTAGCCACCTGCCATGCCTGAAGGTAGATTAAAGCTCTCTGTCCAACCTTTCTCATTGAGTTTGCAAAGTGTCCATTTTCTATTAGTGTTTCGGTAATTGTCCACCTCCACTCTCAACTCAAATGATATGACATTGTGCCGACTGACTAGGAGCCAGATCGGGGCCAGACGTGGCCCAGCGTCCCCCTGGAAACATCTGGGTGTGTCACAGTAAGCTATTCTATTAGTGCCTCAGTAATGGTCCAGTTTTAATTTTCACTTCACACCATCACACTGAGCTGGTGGGTGGTGGATGCTTGGATGCTGCCTCTGGCGCAGACCTGTACCGGAAACACCTGATATCTGGATCTGCAACATTAACCCTTAAAGGTGTAGGTTTTTGAACGTTCTAAGTTCCGCAACAATTGAAGGTTCTAAAATTCTATGTTGAATTCAATGAACCCAGATATTCTTTAGAACGTTCATTTCTCAACATTCCTACTCCTTTAAGGGTTAAACCAACCCCCACCACCACCCCTCTCCTTGTCTCTCTCTCTCTGACTCGTCCTCCAATGAGTCATACCGAGCACATTGGCTCTGGGCAAGAAGATTAATATCCCAGATTAAACCTGGTTCCTTTAATGAAACAAATTAGCAGGCAGCCGAGCATTCAGCAGGACTGTGATGAGTATAAGGCCAGCCACTGATTGAGTTTGTTAAGGCACAACTTTACCGAGGCTGGCTGCATTTGAGCAGATAGCTCAGGCTGTGATGACTGCTTTTATGGCTCCTGGGCTACAGTGGTCAAATTGTATGTATGTGTGTGTGTGTGTGTGTGTGTGTGTGTGTGTGTGTGTGTGAGTGAGTGAGTGAGTGTGTATGTGGTGTGTGTGTGTATGTGTGTGTGTGTGAGTGTGTGAATCATCTGAATGACGACTCAGAGGGTGATTACATAGCTGTGGCTGAGAGGATACCTTAGGCTGTGTTGCTTGTTTGTATGGTAAATCGTGACCATAAAGATGGCACTGGGTGACATTTTCACAATGGCCATCAGCCTTTAGAAGTGCGCTTGGCCAGTCGGTGGTATTTGGAGAAGAAAAAGCAATCAGGCTCGACACACATGCCCAACCAAGTGTGTGACGGGGGAGCGGCTGATCGAGATGAAACAACAAATCAACACATTCAGCACAGAGAATTTTCGAGGTTTTCACACCAATTTGGTCCTCGGAGCATGTCTGGCCACATTCTTGAAAAAAGCTTTCAAAAAACACTCTGCGGCAAGATGTGGCAGGAATATGTCTCCTTGACAACTGGCCATATGCCCGACCCCACTCGAGAAAGGGGTGAGGGTCACTGTGGTATTTGCGAAACGGAGGGCGATGCCCATAGGAATAAACTAAAGCTAATGCTTTAACCATAGGAGCCCACAGACAAAGAGAGAGACTGGCCAAGCACTCAAAGGGGAGGGAGGGTCACGATTGAGGAGCACAGAGAGAGCCGGACAGCACAGAAGCTTTGTGCGGCTTTGATAGCCTGGCTTAGTGTAACACAGGCAAGAGTGAATGCTGAGACACTAAGACAGCCATCAAAAGGCCAATCAAAGGGTCTTAATGGACTGGGATGATACACACACACACACACACACACACACACATCTTGTCTGAGTGACTCCTGGAGAGCCATGAATAGTTATGAGATGAAGGCATGTGTTATAATGTGTAATTGTGCATTAAAGGACTCCTGGGCTACAGTGGTCTGCTTCCAGTGACACACCTGACAGCTCTCATACCTCTCTCTCACACACACACACACACACACACACACACACACACACACAGTTGAGTAAAATACAGTGAAAGTAAATCATTAGAGGGTGAGTGAATAAAATATGTATTTTTTGTATTAATATGAGCAAAGACTATTGACCAGGAGATGTCACTTTTTTCATGAAGTGCTTCTGTTATCCGTGTTCCTGTTAACCACAAATTATTCTGCCAGAAATAGACAAAGACATTTCTGTCAAGGTGACACAAAGTATACAAAGTATGCTTGGGGGGGGGGGGGGAGGGGGGACTAAGCAAGAGCTTAGCAAGAGTGTCACCATGACAATGTCAAGCAACAGTCGCTGAGAAAAGAACTTCTCATGGAGATCTAAATAAAGCTTTTTAGATATTAAAGTGGATCCATTTTCAAATCTTCAATACATGCTTTTTGTTCTGAGGAAGAGAAGTGGGAAAAGAAACGCTTCATTTGTAGAGAGGAGTAGATGATCAGTATATATATATATATATATATATATATAATAGAAATAATTGAACAGAAAGAATAGAAAGAAAGAAGAGAGATGAAAAAAGAGCACAAAGGGGAGAGAAAGAGAAGACAGTGACAGACAATGAAGGTGAGAGAAACAGACTCCGAGAACGATCTGGAAGGAGGGAGTGACAGGCATTGGGTGTCTGCTAATGCACCTCTTCCTGAGAGCAAGAACGGCAAGTCCTCCTCAGCACAAGCCATGGATCTGATGTTAATTTGCCACCTCATGTTTCTTTACAGCACTGCGAAAGAGACAACAAATTGAATCTAATGAAGACCTCACTTGATTAATCTGAAGAGCATTGCTCCTGAACCAGCAAGCAGGTGAACAGAAGACTTGATGGGCAAACTGACATATTGAAACATCTGAAGAGACACAGGCCCTTGGAGAAGAATGCCCTGAGCATACTTGCACTGGTGGCATTGTTGTTTGTTCTATTTTGAGCATGGACTCCTATTCTCTCTATTTTGAGAGCCGCCGTGCTGTGCTTTGAGTCAAATACGGTCTCGCACAGGGGAATATGCCAGCGCTTTCAGTACAGTGCAACAGACAGAAGATGAAGGAAATTGTCTAAGTCATCAGTGGTCCCACTGCAGAACTGGGCTAATCAAAGACCGTGGGGAATGGAGGTGCAATGCCCCTCGCCTGCCAAAGGGGGCACCTGTGTGCTGTGTGATGGTGACACGCTGGTGTCCAGCTTACATTTCCACCTCAGAGAACCAGTGAAAATGAAGTGCATGATTGTGTGTGTGAGAGAGTGAGAGAAAAACAGACAGGCAGACGGATCGATTTGTTGAGTGCATATGTGAGTTTAACTTTATTGGAGTGGTGGGCATTTGACAGTGTGTGTGTGTGTGTATGTGTGTATGTGTGTGTGTGTGTGTGTGTGTGTGTGTGTGTGTGTGTGTGTGTGTGTGTGTGTGTGTGGAGCTGTCCAGACAGCAGCTGTTGTGGGCAGACATAGGGCCGGGTGGCTCAGGGGAGGGAGCGGCGAGCCCTGGGGTCTGTGGTCATGAGAAAGAAACCAGGTATCACAGGAAATGGTGGTCTCGCCCTTCCTCTCGCTCTTTTTCACTGTCTCTCTCTCCCTCTGCTCCTGTCTCCTTCTATCCCTTCCTTCCTCTCTCTCCCTCCCTCACTCTAACCCCTCTTTCTTCTGTCTTACTCTCTCCCCCTCTCTCTGCCTTGTATAAACTTTCTCTGCCTCCTACTTAGTCAGGTTAAAAAGAACAGCTGTGCAGCTCAGCTGAAGTCTGATGACCGTGGGAAAACATCAAACGCCGCCGTCCGAACATAAGCCTTCACAGACACCCCCCTATATCATGGCCTACATGCACTGCGGCTTTCCTGGCTTCATGGTTAATGCTGAAACACAGTATTAAATCTTTAATGTACACACAAAAATCAAATACTTCAGAATGGTGATGAAAGGCTAATATTTTCATGAAATAATCCGTTTCAGTTTCAAATTCAAATAAAACAGAAAATCGACACAGCTGTCATCTCCTAATGCACATGATTTAATTCAGGAAATGTGAGAACCTCGCTGACTGCATACATCTGTGCAGGGAAAAGTTCCCCTGCCTCTGTTCTTCTTTAATTACTATCCTTTTTAGAATATTAAAAGTGCCAGGCTTGAGTGCAGATGGCGAGATAACGAACTAAAATAATTGGCTAATTTACATCTTAACAGCCCCAGTCACGTCCCACATTAGCGGCTGCCAAATCAGCTTGAACTTGTGTGATCCGTACGGGAGAACATCCAAACATTTCAGCTCATTAGAACTCAGGTGTTCATGGTCAACTGAATATAATAGTGGCGGCCTTCATAGCCGCGTACATATCCGTTATATACCGGTATATATATCCGTTTCAGCTCCCAGGCAGCGACTGCGGGGGATGGTGATTGAGTCGAGGCTGAAACAACACGTTGTTGAGGTCAGTATGCTCAGAGGTCTGATGTCATTGTGTGTGTGTGTGTGTGTGTGTGTGTGTGTGTGTGTATGTGTGTGTGTGTGTGTGTGTATCAAATGCCTGTGGTTCAAGTGCTATACTTGTCTTCACCCCAAATATCTTATGTCCAATGTGGGGCACCAAGACATCCAAACAGAGTCATTATTAGGATGATTCACACACACGCACGCACATGCACACGCACGCGCACACACACACACACACACACACACACACACACACACAGGGATAGCTGGTTTTAAAGTTGGATCTATAGAGAAAATAGTCAAAATGCAACAGAAAGAGGAAGATACAGGAGAGCATGCAGGAGGATTCTCAGCTGTCTACTCTCATTGGTCTGAGGCCGACCTGTGTCGAACCTCCAGGAATGAAAAACCATGAGAAAACATTTGTCTTCCCCACATTTCTGCAGTAGCGTGTGTTTATGGACACTCAACTCAGGCACTCGGACAAACCGGAGGCCTCAGCAAAACATCAACACATCTCCATCATATCAATCACACTCACTTGACATTCATTTCAGTTTTGAAGCCGTAAACTGTAGAAGCCGGTACAACATTATCATCTGTTGGCTTGAGTCAGTCAGAGAGACATACCAATTCAGTGACCTTTCAGTGGCTATTTTACTTCTATGCACTGCGATATTCCACTATGTGCAGCATGCTATACAAGCAACAATACATCAATAGAAAGGTATGCCCTTGCCGTAGGTCTGTATGTTTTATATCCGTATGGGGGTGGGGGGCAAGCACATCTCTTCTTGCCTACGTGTACACAATTAATCAAACCAATGCATCTACTCAAACACCAATAATTACAACACTAATCCATACAACAGCTCTTGTAGAGTCACAAACATGTGCAAGCATGGACAAGCATATATCAAAAGCAACACAAACACAGGCGCATGAGAGTAATTGGAATTCCATGCGGAGCAGTTAGCGATCGATTGTGCAGGCTGGACGCTCATGCCCTCCGCCCGGCTGACACTTTCATAACTTCAGTGGCCGTCTAAAGCCCGGCTATCTTGATTAACTGCGAGCTTTGCAGGGATCACAGGGAGGACAAGCATCAACAGGCGCGTGAAGGAGGCCAAGCGGCCAGGCAGCGGGAGGCATGTGGGTGGGGGGCGGGGGTGTGGGGGATGGTTGCTGTGCGGAGAGGCTGGAGAAGTCTCCTCTGGGGCTCAGCCCAGGCCTGGTGTTGATGCACGCAGCCCAGCTTCCCTTGGATGGTTTAGCAGAGGAAATGAACGAGGAGTTTCACTAGTGGCTTCTGTTGGG
>NC_063198.1:19556361-19558861 GCF_017589495.1 Alosa alosa | reverse complement strand
ACACACACTTAGGTAAAGCCTGGGCTGGGCTGAATCATAAGTGTGATAACCTGTGATAACCTGTCATTCCCCAAAACACCACACAAACAATTAAACATGGTCTGAGGGCAGGGTAGGTGTTCAGCCCACATAATGGGTGTGTTTGTTTTTCCCTTCTAGGTAGTCTGCTCATTCTCCTGAGAAAATACAACAATACACTATACAACACTATACACTAGTGTTACACTATACACTATACTATAACATGCAAGGTCTGAGCCAAGAAGAGGTGTTCAAGTTCAGCCACGAATGTTTTTGTTTATTTGCTTATTGCATCACATCTCTAGAGAAGATGCTATTCATTATCCACAAACAGACAATTAAGAGAACAACTCCGAGGGTATGCAAGGTAAAGGCATTTCAGCATGTGTTTAATAAATGTGCTTTTTCCTCGTTCACTTCCAGAGCACAGCATCTCTGGACCAGCTTGCCTTTTGTTTTCCAAACACAACAACACAGCCCTTACACATGCTTGGACGTTAAGCAACGTGTTTAGGTTGAGCCATAAATGTGTTTCGCCTTGTTTTCCATGTTTGTTTCCAAACCCTCGCACAGCTTTAGATGATAATGGGATTGGAATGCATCTCCTAAGCATTCAGTTCTGGAGTCAGTACTGGGGAGGCTTTGGGTCCACTTGGTAACAGCTTATTGTATCTATTTCTGGTGGTGGTGGTGGTGGGGGGGGTGCAATTAAATATTTCAGTCTAGCAGAGTTGTATTCATAAAGAGATGAGGAAAAAGACATCCACTACAGCCATAAGTAAAGCTGCAGTCATCCCTCCATCTCTCACACACACACACACACACACTTTGCAGGTTCTCAGAGTGGCCATGCGCGGCTGTGCGGCTTAAGACTCGTGTTTGGCTCTGCTCCAGAGGTCTAATCCCCATGGCGATGGGATCCCCGCCCCCCCCGCCAATCCCAGCCAGCAGCGGCTGACCACACAGTCTATGGATTAGCAACACATGCCCACCTCAGGACCACGGTGAGAGATGAGACCACTACAGCACACAACTAGCAGAGAGCTACAGGCAGGAGATGGAAGAGCTGGTCAGCCTAAACACTTAACTACAACCCCACAGACAAACATGTACTCATACTGGTCAGGATAACCACACACTTCTCTACTCCCTCCCTCCCCCGACAAACACCCCCACACAGACACACACACACACACTAGTTCACAACATACTGTACATGTCCATGTGTCACAACCATTAACTGCAGAATCAACGCAAACATCAATCAGTAACAATGAATGTTCAAAATATCTATGCCCAAAATGAATCTGAGCTCCCATCGACAATATAAACACGAGTGACCGTCCAAAGGTTGCCGAGGATTCACTGCATCCGCCATCTCCAGATCTCCCCACTCTCTCTCTCTCTCTCTCTCTCTCTGCCAGAGTAGCCCTTTAAGCCTCAGCCGTGGCAGTGCTGTCAGTCTACAGCTGACGAATATCCAACCAGGGCTGCTCAGACTGCTCAACACACCACCACACATGGGGAGAGAGAGAGAGAGAGAGAGAGAGAGAGAGAGAGAGAGAAAGAGAGAATTAATAGGAAAGAGGAGGATAAGGAAGGAGAGAGAAGTGGAGGAAGTAGAGAGAGAGAGAGAGAAAGAGAGAGAGAACAAATAGTGAGTAAAAGTGTTAGAGCAAAGCAGAATAGGCAAATCATGAAACCAGTGAACGAAACAAACATAAGAGAATGAGAGAGATGAGCATCGGTGATGGCTGGCGCTGACAGCCGCGGTGAGAGCCCCACCAGGCTGATCAATGTGCACTTCATCACGCCGCTGAATGCGCCGGGTAATTTTGGTGACGCACGCCTCTGATGAGCTCCCCGTGCGAGTGCCATAAGTGCCCGTAATTCTTCGCTGCCTCGTCTTAATGACGGTGTTTTCGCTTTGACGACCTCTCCTCTCCCCAAATGCCAGGCGCGCCTTTGTGCCGATTTTCAACAGCCGGGCGGGCCCTCCTTGATGCACTGACGTCAGGGCTAATCGGAGTTCCAGGGGTAGTTTAAGCTGGAGAGACAGCGTAATCAAGCGCTCCCTGTTTTGCCAGCATCATCCCTTTCACTGTGGAGTGGCAGCTGGAAAGACCAGCGCTAGTGCTGTGGCTTATTACCGACACAAGAGACACGGCAGGAAGTATGAAAACTAGTTTTTGGAGAGGCCCACTGGAAGTGACAACCCATCCCCCCCCCCCCCATCGGTTAAACTGTTTTTGTAAAGTACGGCAAACAGGAGTGCATAAACAAGTCTCTTCTAACCCTAAAGGGAAAGAAAATGCTTTCTATTGATCTGACTGATAATAGAGTGCTAACAAAGCTGGAGACACTCTGTGAAATAAGCTGTCACACCTTCATAACAATCGATGGGTCCATTTTCATGCCATTAATTGTTTTAGAAATTGCAAGACGAGAAGCCCCAAGGCTGTTGACATGGCCGACTCAA
>NC_063198.1:19541361-19551361 GCF_017589495.1 Alosa alosa | reverse complement strand
GACAGCGCAAACGTTTCCTCGCTGCTCCAGACCTCCAGTGACTTGGTACTCTCGAACAAAGGCCATGAGGAACCACAATATGATGATCATAGAAAAAAGTGGCTGTGGTTAACAGTTTAAACGGAAGTCCGTTTTACATAACAATTCCTGTCTTTGTATAACATGAACCCAAATTGTCTAAAATCAGCATCTTTCAGGAGGATTGAGGCCCTGAAATACATGTACCGTCGATTTGGTTGAAATAAACAAGAGTATCAGTTTTATGGCTTCACGTCAATCAGAAAAATGCGATCTACTACACCCAAAGGGAAAAGACACAGTAAACGTGCATTATGTAGATGCCAACCAAAGGTTACTCTGTATGACAGAGGGATGCTTTCACAGGTAAAGAGTCATCAAGATGATTAGGATTCTTAGCATCCTCCCCTCAAATTGATATGCAATTTAAAGGCTGACACAGTGCAATATTATTTCAAATTGGTTTTTGGCACTAAGTTCATGAATACCAATGGGTTTGTGTGACACGCGATAATGTGACTGTTCCACAGTTCTGTGGAACAGTCTGACGTTAGTGTCTGACGGCAGTAACGAGGCGTTGAGGATATCTCATGCATTAAGAGACAAGAGGATGAGGAGGAATCTTAAAGGTCAAACACAATCTAAGTGATTCACGACAGCCGAACGTGTGAAGTTAAACAATCTTGCATTGCACAAAAAACACATTGAGAAGCTCTGCTTTTGAATGCCAGATTGCTTCAATGAAGCATTACGAAAGAGTACAACCCACAGACAATGTGGAAAAATTCATACGGTAACATCGACATTTCTCGGTTCTCTTATGCTCCCTGGAAAGCCAAGCTGCTCTCCACGCCAATATGCATTTTAATCCACTCCCGTGAAAGCTAAACACCACGTGTATACAGCGGCCTTTTAAAAAACAAAAAAACAAAAAACAAAGCCTAGCAACAGGCCATGAAAATGGTTAACAAACAACCATTAAAAACGCGCCAGCTCGGCTTTAAATTGAAATAAGCAATTTGTAGCTGGTAACCCGTCGCATGTTCTCATGCAACGTTTAATTACGCAAAATGATCCTCGCATCTGGGAGCTGTCAGTGTTAACCTTTATGGGAGCTGTGAAGAGAGGGGTGAGGCTCTCCCTCCCTGCATGCCAACACCTCTTGGCCGGGGTGCTTCCAGGTTTATAGGGAGGGAGAGGTATTTTTAAAGGGTGTGTTCTGGATGTGCATGTACGCCGCTACAGTATACACTGACCTTTTCGCTTCAGGGGTTGTGAAGATTACCTAAGTGGATCACTTACGGTGTGTGCTTGTGCGTGCGTGCGTGTGTGTGTGTGTCTCCCTGTTTGTGCTGGACTGGTCAGCACTCCTCCGGTCTACGTGGACACAAGCTGAGGGAGACCTTTCCCCCCTTCTGGCTTAGTTTCGCTAATCTGTCTTAGTGTTGAACAAAATTAACCAAACAGTCCGAGCTCTTTAATTCTGACCATCCTCACTCTTGGATATCCTCACGTTGAAGACGGTAGGCAGACAGAGAGAGGGGCAGATAGCGAAAGAGACAGTAAAAAGGACAGACACACACAGAGAGAGACAGAATGATCTGCTGCCAAACAGTGAATCAATAGATGCAAACCCATCGCACTGCAGACCTGCCCCTCTTAATGTAGGCAAACATTGAGAGAAAGGTGCTGAAGAGAGTCGCGTCACAGAGGGAGAACTGTGCTGCCAAATGAGCAGGGTATCGGCCGACTCAGAGTCATTAGGCTGCACAGAGGATGTGTGCTATGCGCTGGACCAGCCTCTGATCTCCACATGTCCTCCAGGCATTAGTGAAGCAGGAGCAACTCGCTTGCGTATGATTCATCCGCGCTTGTGTGTGTGTGAGTGAGTGAGTCAAACCAGCGTGCCGCGCAACTCGTAATTATTTTCCTGACCTAAGGCTCATCAGGGGCATGTGAGGGAGAGTGGTGACTTCAGTTACCGTATTTTCTGGACTATAAGTCGCACCGGAGTATAAGTCGCACCAGTCAAAAAATGTGTCATGAAGAGGAAAAAAACATATAAATATATATATGTTGCACCTGAGTCACAGGACCAGCCAAACTATGAAAAAAAGTGCGACTTATAGTCCGGAAAATACGGTAAATATCCTTCCTGTCCCCCACCTCACACAGACACCCCTTCCCCCCGGCAAGAGGCTATCACTGCCAAAGCAAAAAAAAAAAGACAGCAGAGTGTCAGAGGACAGGAGGCTGTAAGAGGCGACTGAGTTTGCCTTCAGGGCCTGCTGTTGCACTCTTTTTCTTTCCCTTTCTATCTCTCTCTCTCTTTTCTCTCTCTCTCTTATTCTCTCTGTGTTTAACAGAGGAGTGGAGCAGATGTTTTGAAAACATGCTGTGTCACATGGTGAGAGGAAATCCTTCATCTTGGGCCTTCCCCTGTCTTGTTCTCTCCTTCCCCTAACAACGAGCCGAATCAAAGCTATTTTTTTTTTCTGTTCTCCTCAAACATCCTTTTTCTCCCTGGCACAGGCTCCATAGATAGCGTCTGACGCTCCCTTGGCCTTGCTGTAGTCGGATTTGAGCCAGACCTAATCCAGTCCAGGGCCAGATTTGACCGCAGCTATGGGGGAGGCTCAGGCAGATCAGACCCCTGATCAGCGGTCAGCGCACGAGGGTACATTTCCTCTAGAGATGGGCGTGACACCTGGACAGAGGCAAGGGCACAGCATTCCCAGAAATAGCTTGTGTAATGTGATTAGTACACTTTTCAACTGAATACCACCACCTAGCATTCCACCGGGACTGCAGCCAAGCAGAAAGAGAGAGAGGGAGAGAGGGAGAGAGATCCCCAGCAGGAATGACTAATCATTAATCAGTCCAAACTTGATTTTGCTTTTGATCCGCAATTACCGAGCAATGGGAGAGAGAGACAAATACAAAAAAGAGCAAGGGTGGCCACAATAATGCCAGTCTGGAGAAAGACATTATTCACGCTCTTAAAATGCGCTCATAACAAATAGCAGATTTCCAGTGCCATAAATAGAAACACAGTGCACAGCATCTCATAGGCATCCATGACAACACAAGAACATAAGGACAAGGACTTCCTCGAGCGTGCCGTTGCAGTGTTGAAGTCATTACGGGGAGAGATCTCTGGACATGATTTCTACAGGGAGACCTCCTCTACGCCTAAAGGGGGAAATGTGGTATTCTTCTGAAAATGACTTCACCCCACGCAAAGAGTCATGCAATGCATTCCACATATGCTTGCTTACATTAGCTCATCTGTCTGAAGGAGAGATCAGGAAGGCAAAGCTACAGCTAGAATAACATCCCCGAGATATGCAATATGACTTTGGCTCCAGCTCTGGAATGGGATTGTTAATATTCTGGTAATGTTTATCATCATGGTTATTGTTGTCATTATTACGTTTGCGTTGTTGTTTTCTGTCCTCCTCTCCGCGGCCTGAGGGCAGGGAATGGGAGCAGTGCGCCTCAATGCAGCGTCTCAACAGGCAGCTGATGTGTCCTGTCAGGTGGTGACAAACTAGACATATTGGAGCACTTCTCCTCTGAAACCCTCCCTTCCCTATGGCACTCCTTCTCTCACTCTCTCTGTTTCACTTTCTCTCATTTCTCTCTCTCTCTTTTGCATTCCTCCTTTCTCTCACCTCACATCCAGGGTCACAGTCATGATACACACATAGACATGCAAGTGCAGACAAAAAACACACTCTAGCTACACACATATCACACACCAAACATGCACACACAAAATACACACAGCTGCAGAGAAAAACACAGACACACACACTTCTGAAAACCCTTTTCTACAGGGTAGAAACTCGAACATTACAGCCAGCAGTACACAGCGAATATGTCAGTTATTTTTGGCACCATTCCACAAGTAGGAACTCAACAGTGGCATATTACCATCAATCAAACAAAGCACATTTGTTGGAGACCCAGCAGCAGAACAGATGCTGTGCCATCGAAGAAAAGAAAAAAAACTCTCATAGCATCCAGCGCTGGCTCTCTCAAAGGCAACCAAGACTTGCAGTAAAGATCTACGGTGAAGGATGACACACTTCACCCTATAGAATTTCATTCTTTATCATCACTATATTTATCCTATAGCGCAGTTGGTAGAGGTGCAGTCCACATCACGGCCATGGGTTTGATTCCCAGTGCGCATCCCTTCTGATATAAAAATCGACAAGTTATGTGAAATGATAGATAATGTATATATCATTGACTTAAATCTGTTTGGGTATACGCTTCTGCTAAATGAATAAATGCAAGTGTCTCTGTCTGGGGGAAGTTGATGCTGGGTTTGAGGGAGGAGTGTTTCCACTGGGACATGTGTGTTTACTTACGGCTGTTCTGACAGAAGTCAGGTGGTGACTAACGCACACTCCTCTAGTCCTAATGACCCCTTCGGCCTTGTTTTCATGACGTGGCCCACCGCAGAATTCCTCTTTTGGCGTTCCAAGTTCCCAATTCCATAAAGTTCCAAATTCCAAATGAAACAGAGTGTTCTATTTACCCATAATTTGTTTCCATCTCCGGATGTCGCAGGATCCTAGGTGGATGTTGCAAATATTGCATTGATTATCCTCCAGCTGGGCCTGGCTATTTATCAACAGCACAAGTGAGTAACCAAGTGGCAAATGTCCATTTAAGGCACCATTACAATTCCTCTGAAAATCTCCACGAGACCACAAGAAATCTAAAACAATGAATGTATTCAGGGCACAGAGAAGCAAAATCAATCGCTTCAAGAGGGACCAAAACTAGAAACCAAATTTGTTTCCTCAACCTATCAAGATGGCTGGATGCTTGAGGATTTCAACTGCCATCATCAACATCTTTGGTCAGAACTTTGGTCTGATTTCCCAGAGACAAAATAACCCTGATTCACCAGGAGTCAACTCCAGGATCACAGAGCAGTTCCACAGGCCCAGAGAAGGGGCAGGAGTTGAATGGAAGTTTTTCCAACTCCAAGGCTGTGCAGGGAAAAAGCCGCTCACTCTTTCCTTGGGCTAAGTGGGGAAAACACAGAGTTCAATTCCAAGGCACCAGCACAACAGACTCTATTTAATGAGACAGTAAATGCCTGGGCTTTTACAAGCTGTTTTTATAACAGACCTGTGTTTCTGTTTGGGCTGGTCTGTATCTGCATTGTTTTCTGATGTCAGTAATTACACACAACAATACCTTTTAATAATAAAAAAAAAACATGCTACAGTATAATACCTTCTTACATTACACTTGCATAAAGCTATTGAGAACTTTTGAGTCATTTTCAAAATATCTCAAACCATCTGTGCCAGGTTTCCAACAGGTTATAACCGGGCTTCGACTAGAAGCTGCCAAGGCTGTGAAACTGTGCTGAGGTCAGTTCCCACAGGACCCAATGTTGGAGCCCGGGAGCAAAACCTTGGAGCCTCAGCGTCAGCGGAGAGCCTTGGTCATCCACTGAGCTAGTGGACAAAAATCTCCCAGTGTCTATGCTGGACCAGGACTCACACCGAGAGGTCCTTCACTTCGTCTGGTCACACTCATCTGGTCACTGCCACTACCAAATAAACTATGCTAACTATTACGAGCCGTCTAGAACACTGAACAGTTCTTCTGGTTTCTCTCTTGGGAACAACCATTATGGTCTGTTGAATAGACCAGTGATAGATTCCTTCTTCAGCAGTACCAGATGAAGAGTCATCTTCCCCCCCAAGAGTGAACCCTTCTATCATTTCCAAACACAAAGGAAATGGGAGGACAAAGGCACGTTCAAGCTCATTCCGAACCTGACACATGAAATATGAGGATGTAAGGATTATCAAATATTCAGGATTAAGTTGGTGCCAAGAGGGATGAAAACTCATCGGCGTGATTTAGGGACGGGTTTCCCCTCCTGTCATCCACCTCCTATTCTAGCGAATCCACCGCTAATCCACAAGCAGACTTTTCAACATGCCAATTCCACTTTCAGATTCCATTTACGAATAATACAAAAACAGTACTCTGCTCTTGTTAGCAAGTGACTTTCTGTGACTGACCTAAATGGACATAATCACGAATGGATTACTCTGTTTATACAAACATAATTCTCAGATCAACAAAGTCAATGGTAATGATAATTCAATTACAGCAACACAAGAAGAACAGCAAGCACTTATACACAATATAATATAATTACCCAAGGGACATAACATGTTAGGAACAGTAATGCCTGCAGTGGAATACATTAAAAAGAAGGCCTGTGAAGATGAAATGCACCCGCATACACAGTGTGACTCCATGGAGCCATGGAGAATACAGCTCTTCTTTTGAACCAAAAAGCCATTTAGAAGGGAAACAGGTGTGACCTTGCAGGTGACTCCTCTCTGCTCAGGAGAAACAGCCACTTAGGTAAATGATTAACCCCTATTAGGAAACAGTTAAAGTTTGCGGCGTTGAGTCACAAACCTGTGGCCTCGGTGACTGCACCGGGACGTGTGTGTGTGTGTGTGTGTGTGTGTGTGTGTGTGTGTGTATGGATACCCTCCACTTCCCCGAGTGCTGTGGCATAGTTGACATTTCTAAGTGTTCAGGTCTGTGATTAAGTGGCGCACCAGGTGCTCCCAAACATGTTTGAAGCACTTCCTTGCAGTGCAACAAGAGTGAGTCAACAACCCTCAAGGTTGCGCTTGTTCACTCATTCAGGTGAGGTCGACTAACAACACAGACTAAAAGCATTTCTGCTGCTCCAGCCACAACGGAAAGACCTGAGTTGCCTGACGTTTAAATTTAGATGAGGGAAAGATTAAAAAAAATCAACAACAACAACAAAAAGAAGCCACTGTAATTTTAGCTCAGAATACAGAGCTTGAAGTGCATGTGGTGTCAGTTGCCACACATGGGAAAGATGATGTTCGGAGCTCGTCGTGTGGAAGTGAACTCCGACCTGGCCCCCTTGAGTACACAAGAGAGTCGGTGAGCACACACTCAAGCAGAAGGATGACACAGCACCAACCGCTCCACCCCACCCCTCGCTCTGCCCTGCTGCCGACATGGAGGCTTCAGGAGCAAGTGAAGGTTTTCTGAGAGAAAATCTCCAGCCTTCCTTTGCTTTAAAAAACAAACAACAAAATAAAACCCACTGCACAAGCCTCTCAGCATGCATAGCCCAGACGATCCCAGCCCATAAGCACAGAGGATTTGACCGATTCTGTATTATCTGATACAGCCCCAGATTATAAAGAGGTAATCTTACTGATCCATCCTCCTCAGAGACAAACACAAAAAAGCCCAAAAAGTGGAAAGGAAAGCAGAAACAGATCATGTCTCTTGGTAACAAAACTTTTATGATTTCAGACATTCCGATGCCCAGGCAGTTATCAACAAGATAAGAGGTAAATGATGAGCTGTGTCTCTATGCACTTCAAATGTTTGGGGATTATCCATCTCAGAGCAGGACAGAAAACATCAGGGAGGCATTCACATTACAAAAGTCTTACAACCCACAGTTAGAAAATAAAAAGGGGGGGATGGGAGAAAGAGAGAGAGAGAGAGGAACAGATGCATGGATACTGAGCACGTTTCCAGTTCCTTTAACATAAACGTGGCAACTCAGGCACATAATGAACTTGCTGAACATGCTGATGCAAGCCATATGCATGAGTGCAGTAAAAACACAGTCCCATAACACATACAGTAGAACTGCATAGCAGATCAAAGCAGAGCCGGTTCCTTTCCCCAAACTCTGCAGAACCTCGCGCTGAACTCGCACGGAGCCACGGAAGGGGGAACACAAACAACTGGCGCACCCTCAGCATCACATCAATGTCACGTCACACATCGACCCGTCACCCCCCGTTGGAGGCCTTCTTCATCATATACACTGTCTGTCATTACAAAAACAACACCTGGTTAGTTCAGATATCGGCTTTCCTTCCTAACGGTCAATAAAGGAAACGCAAAGTCAAGCCTCTGTGTCCCTTCAGCTCTAGGTCTATCAGTCTCTCTCTAATTTCTTCAATATATCTTTCTCAGTCCATCTTTGTCTCTTTTGTATGAAGGAATACTCTGTAAGCTTCAGGAATTGTTCTGCCTGTGTGTTCAGCTTACTAAGCAAATAGCACGGTGTCCTTAAGCAACACTGCATCAGTTTGGATGACATCAGACTACAGGAGAGAGGCAAAGAGAGTGGGGGGAGAGAGAAAACCCCTACATGCCCGGACAGCTGCAACTGCTGCAGTCGCCTGCCTGACGTGCTCTCGCTGCAGAGGAGGCTTAACAACAACAACAAAACAAAAGACAGCAACAAACAAACAAACAACAGCAGAAAAAACACACCCCCACCTAGCTCACTCAGCTGATAACACCCCCACACACACACACACAAACACAACACAACACACCTCACGTCACGGTCAGCTCCAGCTCCGGTATGTGGGGATCACGGATGACAGGGGGAGCGAGGCGGTCAAGTCACGCAGCAGCGGCCGCTGGTGTGCAGACAGAGGCAGACGCAGACACAGAGAGTCAGAGAGAGAAGCAGACGCAGCACCAACACCGGAGCGGAGAGGAGCGGAGCGCTGGAGAGGCACACAGCACCTCCCTCGCTAATCGACTCATTCACCTACAGAGCAAGAGGAGGAGGAGGAGGAGATGGGGCCAAGCCTTCTCTCTGCCCCCTCCCTTCTTCACCCTCCCTCTCTCTCTCTCTTCTAAACTCCCTGGCTCACCCTCTCTCTCCCTCCCTCCCTCTCATTCTATCTTGCCTCATCCCACCCCCTGTCACTCTCCTCTCCTCATTCTCTTAACCCCACCCCCTGCTCCAGTCTCCTCCCTCCTCTCTCCGTCTCTCTCTCTCCATCTCTCTCTCTCTGTCTCTCTCTCACTCTCTCTCTCTGCCCTAATCACCAGTGTCCGCTGATGGTGCCTGTGCCTGTGTCTGTGTCCTGGCACGGTGATGCAGTGTTGCAAGGTCAGTGTTTGTTTGGCTCAGAGACAGCCGACACACACAGAGACTCAGCGAGACCAGCTAGCTCCAATCTACAGTACAGCGGCAAAGGCACATACGCCGACAGCCGTGGCAGTGACAGTAGAGGGCAAGAAAGCTCATGTACCACCATCATCACCACCACCACCACCTGCTTGCTTAAATTATCCCATTATATAATCACAGAGGATTACAGAAAAACATAGGAATTAATACAGGAAGGGAAGTTGAGAGGTGGCAAATGTAACACGTAACACGTAACACCAAACCAAAGCACTCATGATGTGTTGCTAGTCCATGCATACATTATTGCACTGTCAGGTCTACAGGGACCATCTGGAACATAACCCCAGCACCCTGGACAATGTGTATACAATACATACAATACGAGCCAGTCAGCAGTCACACTATTCCAAGTGTGTTTGAAGCTATGCTGGGACAAGCCTGTTGTCCAACACTCAACAGGCGGGGCCCAGGAATGAGTGACCTACCTGAGAGGCATGGGTATCCTCCGACTGGTCACTGGAAAGATGAATGACATGCTGGAAATCTGCCCTCTCTTACCCTGCCATGGCTACGTCCCTATTGCCAAGCCGGCAAGGCACCAGTTCCACGCGACTGCCAGGAGCCTATGTGCCTGTGTGTGTGTGTGTGTGTGTGTGTATGTGTGTGTCTTTAATGAGCCCGACTGTGTGCTAAGGGCTTAGAGGCTGTGTGTGTGTGTGCTAACTAGCCCCCATGCGCTCTTAGCTGGCTACCGGATTAGAGATAATGGGATTTCTCAGAGTGGGATGCCTTCAGCAGGTGGTGTCCTCGATTAGCTCAAGTTCAGCTTTGCTTTTAAAAAGCATCGCGGGCGGCTAACCCTGATGATGCCGTAAAGCCCCCCAACCCCACCTGTAAACACTCTCCCTGGCAGGGCTCCAGGTGAGGTGGGGCACAATTCCCACACTACTCCTCATACACACACAAACACACTCCACACACCACACA